>NC_086452.1:131353124-131653124 GCF_028390025.1 Pseudophryne corroboree
ACCCCTGGCTTAGTTGTCAGCCACTTGGTGATTCTGTAGGTTATTCTTTTGGAAAAGTCAGTGACCACCAAAAGATCCTTAGGGTTGGGTCCCCTTTTGCATGCAAATCTTGGATGGTTGGCAATCTCCTTTGCCAACACCAGATCACTAGAGATCAAATGCCAATGTTCAAGGATTTTACGACGAATAAAGTCTGAGGCTGTAGTGAATATACTACAGAAGTTTAATTTGTCAATTTCTGTGTGAGAAGATGTATCTTTTCAGTGAAGGAGTTCCTCCCTTTTGGTTTGTCCAATTTTGGCTAGGGCATTGTCAATCTCCTCTTTTGGGTAACCCCGATCAAGGAATCTTTGGCTCATTTATTACAAAGCAATTGGTATTTCTGATATTTCAGAAGTGATTCGTACAACCCTTAGTAGGTGTGAGAAGGGGAGGCACCTTTTGAGTGGGGCTGGATAAAAGCTGGTTGATATCAATAGAGTTTTTCTGTCAGACGCTTTGCTGTAGATACTAGTGGCGAGTTCTCTGTTCTACGTCATATTTACATCAAAAAGTTAATGTGTTGTTTGCTGAATGTGAGGCTAAAATGTAAAGTGCCAGGAAGAGCATTTAGGTGATCAATGAAAGCAAGTAGTGACTCCTCCCCTCCCTACCAGATAAAAAAGGTCATCTATGTATCATACTTAAAATTATAAATGTTGTCCAATGGTGGAATTGCCAGTGATGTGTGTACGCTCATATGAAGCCATAAAAATAGTGGCATCTGAAGGGACCATATTGGACCCCATAGCAGTGCCTTGTTTTTGTAAATAAAAACTGTTTTCAAAAAGATAATAATTTTCGTTCAGTATGAGATCAATGAGTAACATCACATAATCAGCTTTTGGGCCAAAGTATAGGGCACTGATGATGAGCTCCCTGCATGCTTCATTTCCTTGTGCAAGTGGAATGTTAGTATATAAGCTTACATATAAGCTTATGTATATAGGACACATCCACACACTTGAAAGTCACTTCATCCCTAATTCAAAAGTTACAGGACTTTACCATCATTCAGCAAGATTTAAAACTAGCAAGTGTGGATGTTATGAATCTATATACCTGTATTCTGCACCAAGCATGTTTACAAGCAGTACTTGATCTGATTTCAATGGTCCAAGTATTAAACTTGTGATGTTTTTAATTGAATTTATTTTGATACATATTTTTTTGTTCATAATGGGATACATTACATACAGACCGTGGTATGAGCAATAGGATCATGCACAGCCCTAGGGTATGCTAATGCATTTATGTATGCAGTCAAACAAAAATTGTTCTTCAGATCCACTATGGTCAGCAGAGATATATTTTATTATTGTTGATACATCGATAATATTTTCATTATGTGGTCAGGGGACCCCTTAAGTTTAAAATATCTAATTGAGTTACATAATGCACCAGCTAGTCCAGCAAAACTGATTGCTAATTTTAGTTAGTTAGATATTATGTGAACATCTCAATAGGGGAAGGACAATTTAATACAAAGTTGTACTCTAAGCACACAGAAAGGATCACCATTTTACGCCACAATAGATGTCACCCCATATCCATGATAACGGGGTTACCATTCTCTCAGTTTATTAGAGTATGTTGTATTACCAGCAAACCCCTTGAACGTGAACATCAGTTAGATCTTATGATTCAAAAATTTGTAGAAAGGGGTTACCCTATTAAAGAATTAAAAGCAGCCAAGAATAAAGCTCTATCAAGGGATAGATCTGAATTAATAAAGGAGAAGAGCACCAGAAATGGTCAATGTGTAGCAGAGAAAAGATTAACATGGGTCAACAGATTTGATAATGCTAGTCAAATACCAAGCAAAAGAGCTAAACAACCATTGCCAATAATAGTCATAGACCCAGAGTTGAAACAACTAAAGGATTGTAAACTATTAGTAAACTATTCAAGGGAGCCTAACATCAGGGATCTGGTGGTTAAGACAGACATAACCAAATTGAAACCTTAAAAATAAACTTTTTGAGTCAAGGAGAAGGTTGTTATAGATGCACAACCTGTGCTTACATGGTATCAGGAGGAAGTTTTATGCACCCATATACCGGAAAATAAATATTTTATAAAACACCATCTTACATGTACTTCTACTTTCGTGGTGTATCTTCTGTCTTGTCCATGTGGATTACATTACGTGGGAAAAACAGATAGGTAGTTCCGTGAACTTATGGCCCAACATAGAACAGCCATAAGAGCTTCACTTAGGGAAGGCAATAGCAAACAGTCTGAGGCAAAACACTTTCGAGAGGAAAGGAACAGCATGGCAATGTTAAGCTATCGAATCATTGACCATGTACCACCTTCAATCAGGGAAGGTGAAAGGTAAAAAAAAATTACTCCAGTTGGAGTGTATGTGGATTTTCATACTTGAAACTATAAGTCCTAAGGGACTAAATGAGGTGTTAAAGTTAAGTTGTTTTTATAAGTATATAAATGATAATTGTAATATGTACTATGGTATGGTATCTCCAGTATGAGCAATTATGTGACTATAACACTACATAGGATTAAAAACAATACAAGTAGTTATTGATTGCCAAATGGTTTGGATAGGCTTGTTTTTTATTGTTTTATAATGAGGTGGTTTCTAGTACTTGACTATTTTTTAACAGCTGCCCTGACTTGTGCCCACGTGCTCCAGCGGTGGGACCCTGGTGGACGTCACTTCTAGTGTGATGCCAGCGGTGAATCTGGAAGTAGCTACACGGACTCCGGGTGGATGAGCTGGAGCCTGGGGGAGAGTCTTTTGGACATGTAAGGATAAATTTCTGTTTTATGACACTTAAGGGGAGATTCAAATGTTTGAAAAGTTGGCCGGGTGTCTGTTTTTTCCTGTCTATTAGATAGAAGAAAACAGACTCCCAACTGACTTTTCAAACATTAGAATCTCCCCCACATTGTTTATCCTGATGATGGGGTTACATACCCAGAAACACTGATCAAATAAGCACCGTTTTTGCTCACCTGAAAAAGATTTGTAGTGCCACCTATCATCATTTGCTATTGTTCTGGGTGCAAGTCCCAGTGGAGGGCACATGATTGCTGGTGACCTATTATATCTGTTCCTATTTAGCGCTGGTTTTATGTAAAAACACCTTCTTTGTATTGAAAATCAAAAGTTTTATATTTCTTATGTTTTATATTGAATGCCCTGAATAAACTTTGGGTGTTCTATTAATAAAAGGCCTTTGGTGCAATGTCTTGGGTGTCTGTCTATCATATCTTCTTTGGATTATTCTAATCATTTTTATAGACAAAACTCTGGAGTAAAAACTTTATGACAGGTGATGCAGTGCCTCCTCTTCCTATCTTTTCTGCACATCTCTGATCAAAACTCACCAAATTCTCAACACTATATATTGCTGCACCTGTTTATAATGCCCATGCACACACTTCGGCTCATATAATGTGTGTACTGTGAATCTGGCTCTGGTACTAGTGAGTGCCACTTGAGCCATTTATCTCACCGCAGGTCACTGATATGGTATGCAGTTTTTAGGTTGACCACACTTAGGTCAACAGTTATAAGGTCAACCGCTACTGGTCAAAATTCATTAGGTCGACATTGTTTAAAGGTCAACAATGACAAAAGGTCAATATGACAAAGGTCAACACAGGAAAAGGTCAACATGAGTTTTTCACTATTTTCTAATTTTTTAAAATTTTTATACTTTACAAAGTGTGGATAGCCTAGGCTAATAATAGCCACAGTCATATAAAGCATCCAGATGCAGTCTTCCTAGTGCAGTGCTGGGTGAATTAATATAATTGGATTGGATTTATTTGTTATGTAATATATTTTAGAGAGGGGTCATCTTTGTTTCTTTTCTTTATTAACTTAAATGTTGCTCACCCACTACTCTAGTGGTCTTCCGGCTCTCTCCCTTGTTTATAGAAAGCAGCTGTACTACGCAAATCCAGCCCAGCAGCTTCTACATTTGGGTGACAGTGGGCAGACTACCCTGACATAAAGGGGAGATAATTATCTCACCTAGTACAAGATAGTCTCATAGAATCAATGACACAGGGCCCCCAATTCCTCACAATGTGTGACAATGCCACTTAAGAGTTAAATGTAGTTAAAGAGTTAAATGCCACTAAACAACTTATATTAAAAATTATTACAGTGCATAAGAAAATTAGACAGCGATTATCCTACTGCTAGATTGGTTATTGTTACCTGACAGAATACCCTTTTGTGTCACAGTTAGAAGTACTTCTATAATAAAAGGGCAATATATATATATATATATATATATATATATCCAAAGTTTTGCCCCGGCACTCCTCCTATTACCTTGCTGAGGTGCCCTTCCTTGTGGACATGCTGGTCCACCCACATGCAATAGGAAAAAACAGGTGGCACTCACAGTCTTGTAAATGGTGAAAAACGATCTCCATGCCGTGGAGACTTTATTGAAACAAACAGGTGACGTTTCGGGGACGTATCCCCTTCCTCAGACAACAACACAGTGCATAAATGGTGTTTAAATAGAAGCATAAATCCCACTTACCCCCATGATCATGACTCTCAGCTGCGTGAACCACGGAGTGTCCGGCGTCTCATGTCCCGCACTTCCGGTTTCGGCAGCACGGCCCGGCCGGAAGTGACGCGATCACGTCAGCCGGTCCCCGTGGCAACGCGCCGGGAGCCCTATAAACAATAACAAAAACACAGATGTGACAAACTAATGTGAAAGAACTGCTCACACATCCAAAACGCGCTCAACTGAGCTAGAGTGAGCATGTAAACATAAATACAGTGAATACAGCAATCTGTCATATAAAAACAATTTAAAAAAAATTATTTAAAAAAAACAGTTTACAAAAATCCTGTGTGCAATTGGTATTGAACCTGCTAGGATACCTATTTAACTCAATGTGGCTTAAATTTTATTATAGACCTGTGGTATCGATGTTGTGCAAAACATCGATGAATCTTTTTTATTGATGTCTAAAACTTTATTTTAAAAACGGATTTTTTTCTATGTCTCTTTATTTATTGGCCTTTTTAGACTTTTTGAAACTTGTTAAATCTGAGAGGTGGGCCAATCTAAGGGTGAACAGGTGATGTGGCTATCATCCTTAGCCTGGTGGTGATGATCACTCTAAAAGGGTGATTTGAGAGACAGACGGCTGGCGAGACAAGGTACCGACTGTCACTCAAAACAAGGGGAAGGATTTAGGGAGTGGAAGACTCTATGGGAATGAGAAACATTTGGGCCGTACCTGTAAAAGAATACATGTAAACAGAGTACCTAAACAAATGTATGTGCCCAAAGAGGGGCCTGTACCATGGGGGTGGTAATAGGTTTTTAGGGGGCTAATTCACAGAAAATTAATAAGGCCCAGGGACTCATTCAGCCCCTTGGGCGCCAAGCTGGAGTTGGAGAAGCTTTCTCCCCCTATCTCCCCCCCGGATGGATGCTGGTACGTGGTCAATTGCTCGGTATCTCAAACTAGCAAGACTATGTTTGAATCTAGCAAAATGCCTTGCCACCGGCTGCTCACTTGTCCCCGTGGCAATGGCTGCCCGAATGGCCGACCTGTGTTGTGTTAACCGTATTTTTAGTTGACATTCGGTTTTGCCTACGTAGTAGAGCCCGCATGGGTGCACCACTACATAGACCACAAACCGGGATGTGCAGGTTAATGGCCACCTGATTCTTAGCCGTTGGCCCGTATGTGGATGGGGGAATGTCTCCCCTACGATGAAAAAAGAACAGGTCGTGCATCCAAGGCATTTGAAACACCCATTTTTCTTACTCAAAAAATGTCTAGATGTCTCCTTGGTGTCGAAGCCAGTGATGTCAGTTTTGACCACTAGATCTTTCAAATTTCTGCCCCTAGAGAAACTGGGCATCAATTTACTGTTTTGAAAACACTTGAGGTCAGGATCAGAAGTGACCATATGCCACATCCCCTTGACCTGCTTTACCAGTGTCGGGCTGCTAGAGTTATATTCAGTCACCCAGGGAATGGTCTCTTTGAGTAGCCTTTTAGAGTGGCGTTTCGGTGGTTTCTGAAAATTGCACAGCGCTCTTACTCTTGCTTTTTTTAGTTCTGGAAGAGAATATCCTCTCTCGGAGAACTTCTGTATCATCTCATCCAGTTGTAACCCCCGTATGTCCGGGTCCATGTTGTTCCTACATACCCTGAGTAACTGGGAATAGGGTAGGCTGCGGATCATGGCTTTAGGGTGTGAGCTATCCGCTCGGAGTAGGGTATTCCTGTCTGTGGGTTTTTTATATAGGGTTGTCCCCACCTGCCCCTCCTTTAGTTGTATACAGACATCTAGATAAAAAATCTCGGAGCTACTATGATTCCAAGTTAATTTAATAGGGCTGGCTGAGCTGTTATGTCTATTGATGATCTCAGTCAGGATCTGGATATCGCCACTCCAGAAGATGAGGAGATCATCAATGTAACGAAAGTATAGCTTAATATGCCCTGCAATGTCTGCATCCTCAAAGAACAGTCCCCTCTCCGTTTCCCACATGAAACTATTGGCAAAAGACGGTGCCACTGGGGACCCCATCGAGCACCCCGTCAGTTGTTTATAAAACCTGCCATTGAAAAAGAAAAAGTTATGTGACAAAGTGTACGCCAAAAGCTCAATGAACAGATCCACATCTGGACCTGTGTATAACCGGTTCGCTGTAATTAGCCGTCTAACAGCCTCCAACCCAGCATCGTGTGGAATACACGTATATAGGCTGGTGACGTCTAGAGTCACCATGATGGTATCATTGGATAGTGGCCCCAACATGGCCAATCTATCCAACAACATCTTAGTATCTCTCAGGTACGTGAAGGTATCCTGGATGCATGGCTGTAAGTATGCATCCAGGAATATCGCGATTGGCTCGCACAGAGACCCCCGGGCAGAGATGATTGGTCTGCCCGGGGGTCTCCGCGCGTCCTTGTGGATCTTAGGGAGAGTGTAGAACAAAGGAACCCTAGGCCACTTTGTAGATAATTTATCACTGATTACCTGGGATAATAACCCCTCACTCACGGCACTTTTTAGCAAAAGATCAAGCTCCTGTTTAAACCCAGGAGTAGGGTCTTTGTCCAATTAGCAGTAGGTGTTTCCATCACTTAACAACCTGTCACATTCTGCCGCGTATGTAGAAGTGTCCTGGATAACAATAGAGCCGCCCTTATCCGCGGCTCTCAGGACGATGTCGGTCCTGTGTTGTAAGTTCTTTAGCGCTTGTCGTTCATCGCTTGGCAGGTTATGTCTAACCTCTGGGGTTCTGTGTCCGCTCGAGCTGTCCATAAGCCTATGAAAAGTCTTAAGGGTGGCATTGTTTGACTGCGGGTCGAATCTGGAACGGTTACCCAATTTGGAAATACGGCCAGGTAGAGTGGGTTCCGTATTCACCGTGGGGTGTTTGTGAAAGTGTTCTTTAATTTTTAATGATCGGGCTAATTTGAATGATTCTACCTTCCACTTAAAGGGATCCACAAAGTTGGTAGGTATATACGAGAGTCCCTTGCTGAGTAGTCGTTGCTCGGACTCCTGGAGCTCATGCGAAGACAGGTTGAAAATTAGGTGGCTCTGTGCTTGGGCGGCCTTCCCACTGTTCTGCCTCCTCGTTTGACCTCCCCTTCTCATTTTGCTCTTCCCCGGGTGGAGGCCCCTGCCCGGGTGTTTACCACAAAAGGGGTCGCCGAGTGTCTAGCCTCCATGCCGGCTCCCCCAGTGTCATCGTTATCACTTGCTGAGGTACTTGAGACCTCATCTTGTTAGTCATCGAGGAGTCCACAAGGGAGCTGAAGTTAACATCACAAAAGATCAGTGAATTCGAAAAGGAACACCTTGCGACAATGACTTCTGACAAAACCACAGACTGGCTATCTAAATTACAAAGCCAACTGGAGGAATATAAGAACAACCTCCTGAAATATAAAAAAGAGAAATATAAGAAAGTGGTTACAGATTATGCCCAGCATAGGGTATACACCTGGTTAAATCCAACAAACCAGTTCCGAGGACGCGGCCGTGGTACAGGCAATATGAGAAGACCACAACGGGTTCGCTTCTCAAGTACCTCAGCAAGTGATAACGATGACACTGGGGGAGCCGGCATGGAGGCTAGACACTCGGCGACCCCTTTTGTGGTAAACACCCGGGCAGGGGCCTCCACCCGGGGAAGAGCAAAACGAGAAGGGGAGGTCAAACGAGGAGGCAGAACAGTGGGAAGGCCGCCCAAGCACAGAGCCACCTAATTTTCAACCTGTCTTCGCATGAGCTCCAGGAGTCCGAGCAACGACTACTCAGCAAGGGACTCTCGTATATACCTACCAACTTTGTGGATCCCTTTAAGTGGAAGGTAGAATCATTCAAATTAGCCCGATCATTAAAAATTAAAGAACACTTTCACAAACACCCCACGGTGAATACGGAACCCACTCTACCTGGCCGTATTTCCAAATTGGGTAACCGTTCCAGATTCGACCCGCAGTCAAACAATGCCACCCTTAAGACTTTTCATAGGCTTATGGACAGCTCGAGCGGACACAGAACCCCAGAGGTTAGACATAACCTGCCAAGCGATGAACGACAAGCGCTAAAGAACTTACAACACAGGACCGACATCGTCCTGAGAGCCGCGGATAAGGGCGGCTCTATTGTTATCCAGGACACTTCTACATATGCGGCAGAATGTGACAGGTTGTTAAGTGATGGAAACACCTACTGCCAATTGGACAAAGACCCTACTCCTGGGTTTAAACAGGAGCTTGATCTTTTGCTAAAAAGTGCCGTGAGTGAGGGGTTATTATCCCAGGTAATCAGTGATAAATTATCTACAAAGTGGCCTAGGGTTCCTTTGTTCTACACTCTCCCTAAGATCCACAAGGACGCGCGGAGACCCCCGGGCAGACCAATCATCTCTGCCCGGGGGTCTCTGTGCGAGCCAATCGCGATATTCCTGGATGCATACTTACAGCCATGCATCCAGGATACCTTCACGTACCTGAGAGATACTAAGATGTTGTTGGATAGATTGGCCATGTTGGGGCCACTATCCAATGATACCATCATGGTGACTCTAGACGTCACCAGCCTATATACGTGTATTCCACACGATGCTGGGTTGGAGGCTGTTAGACGGCTAATTACAGCGAACCGGTTATACACAGGTCCAGATGTGGATCTGTTCATTGAGCTTTTGGCGTACACTTTGTCACATAACTTTTTCTTTTTCAATGGCAGGTTTTATAAACAACTGACGGGGTGCTCGATGGGGTCCCCAGTGGCACCGTCTTTTGCCAATAGTTTCATGTGGGAAACGGAGAGGGGACTGTTCTTTGAGGATGCAGACATTGCAGGGCATATTAAGCTATACTTTCGTTACATTGATGATCTCCTCATCTTCTGGAGTGGCGATATCCAGATCCTGACTGAGATCATCAATAGACATAACAGCTCAGCCAGCCCTATTAAATTAACTTGGAATCATAGTAGCTCCGAGATTTTTTATCTAGATGTCTGTATACAACTAAAGGAGGGGCAGGTGGGGACAACCCTATATAAAAAACCCACAGACAGGAATACCCTACTCCGAGCGGATAGCTCACACCCTAAAGCCATGATCCGCAGCCTACCCTATTCCCAGTTACTCAGGGTATGTAGGAACAACACGGACCCGGACATACGGGGGTTACAACTGGATGAGATGATACAGAAGTTCTCCGAGAGAGGATATTCTCTTCCAGAACTAAAAAAAGCAAGAGTAAGAGCGCTGTGCAATTTTCAGAAACCACCGAAACGCCACTCTAAAAGGCTACTCAAAGAGACCATTCCCTGGGTGACTGAATATAACTCTAGCAGCCCGACACTGGTAAAGCAGGTCAAGGGGATGTGGCATATGGTCACTTCTGATCCTGACCTCAAGTGTTTTCAAAACAGTAAATTGATGCCCAGTTTCTCTAGGGGCAGAAATTTGAAAGATCTAGTGGTCAAAACTGACATCACTGGCTTCGACACCAAGGAGACATCTAGACATTTTTTGAGTAAGAAAAATGGGTGTTTCAAATGCCTTGGATGCACGACCTGTTCTTTTTTCATCGTAGGGGAGACATTCCCCCATCCACATACGGGCCAACGGCTAAGAATCAGGTGGCCATTAACCTGCACATCCCGGTTTGTGGTCTATGTAGTGGTGCGCCCATGCGGGCTCTACTACGTAGGCAAAACCGAATGTCAACTAAAAATACGGTTAACACAACACAGGTCGGCCATTCGGGCAGCCATTGCCACGGGGACAAGTGAGCAGCCGGTGGCAAGGCATTTTGCTAGATTCAAACATAGTCTTGCTAGTTTGAGATACCGAGCAATTGACCACGTACCAGCATCCATCCGGGGGGGAGATAGGGGGAGAAAGCTTCTCCAACTCGAATCCAAGTGGATTTTTCGCCTGGACTGCTTGGCGCCCAAGGGGCTGAATGAGTCCCTGGGCCTTATTAATTTCCTGTGAATTAGCCCCCTAAAAACCTATTACCACCCCCATGGTACAGGCCCCTCTTTGGGCACATACATTTGTTTAGGTACTCTGTTTACATGTATTCTTTTACAGGTACGGCCCAAATGTTTCTCATTCCCATAGAGTCTTCCACTCCCTAAATCCTTCCCCTTGTTTTGAGTGACAGTCGGTACCTTGTCTCGCCAGCCGTCTGTCTCTCAAATCACCCTTTTAGAGTGATCATCACCACCAGGCTAAGGATGATAGCCACATCACCTGTTCACCCTTAGATTGGCCCACCTCTCAGACTTAACAAGTTTCAAAAAGTCTAAAAAGGCCAATAAATAAAGAGACATAGAAAAAAATCCGTTTTTAAAATAAAGTTTTAGACATCAATAAAAAAGATTCATCGATGTTTTGCACAACATCGATACCACAGGTCTATAATAAAATTTAAGCCACATTGAGTTAAATAGGTATCCTAGCAGGTTCAATACCAATTGCACACAGGATTTTTGTAAACTGTTTTTTTAAAATAATTTTTTTTAAATTGTTTTTATATGACAGATTGCTGTATTCACTGTATTTATGTTTACATGCTCACTCTAGCTCAGTTGAGCGCGTTTTGGATATGTGAGCAGTTCTTTCACATTAGTTTGTCACATCTGTGTTTTTGTTATTGTTTATAGGGCTCCCGGCGCGTTGCCACGGGGACCGGCTGACGTGATCGCGTCACTTCCGGCCGGGCCGTGCTGCCGAAACCGGAAGTGCGGGACATGAGACGCCGGACACTCCGTGGTTCACGCAGCTGAGAGTCATGATCATGGGGGTAAGTGGGATTTATGCTTCTATTTAAACACCATTTATGCACTGTGTTGTTGTCTGAGGAAGGGGATACGTCCCCGAAACGTCACCTGTTTGTTTCAATAAAGTCTCCACGGCGTGGAGATCGTTTTTCACCATTTACAAGACTGTGAGTGCCACCTGTTTTTTCCTATTATATATATATATATATACATATATATATAGCAAAAAGGATGGAGAAGAACAAGCGCCTATGGTGTAGTAAGTTTTTTAGAGTGTATGGTGACACTAAAAATAAGTAAATGCGTACCGGATGAAATCTTTATAACACGTCTAGCAAGATACCATTCGTGATGTTTCTCACCATCATCTATAAATCAGAGAAACAGAAATCGCTGCATAGCGTAATACCTCTGGTTAACAATGATAACCCCACAGTCACCCAGGTAAGCGTACCAGATTCAGGAGAATAATCAGCATAAACACCCAATGGTCTTGTATCCAGATATCTTTCACCAGATCCAGTAAACAGGGTCTTTGTAATATCAGTCAAATGACCAAAGAAGTGATTTATTCAAAATACAAGGCTATAAAACATCATCCAAACATTCAAAATAAAGATGATTTGTTAAAAAGTCAATATACAGTAGCTTAGCTTAGCAGCCAGGTAAAGTTCTTGCTCAGGTTTCTCAACGCGTTTTGCCCGTCAGGGCTTCCTCAGTTTGGATGATGTTTTATAGCCTTGTATTTTGAATAAATCACTTCTTTGGTCATTTGACTGATATTACAAAGACCCTGTTTACTGGATCTGGTGAAAGATATCTGGATACACGACCATTGGGTGTTTATGCTGATTATTCTCCTGAATCTGGTACGCTTACCTGGGTGACTGTGGGGTTATCATTGTTAACCAGAGGTATTACGCTATGCAGCGATTTCTGTTTCTCTGATTTATAGATGATGGTGAGAAACATCACGAATGGTATCTTGCTAGACGTGTTATAAAGATTTCATCCGGTACGCATTTACTTATTTTTAGTGTCACCATACACTCTAAAAAACTTACTACACCATAGGCGCTTGTTCTTCTCCATCCTTTTTGCTACAGAATTTATGCCATATACCTATGGTACACTGAAGAACTGAGCAGCCACCCTGAAGAGTGGAAGGTGTTGACAAAGACTTATTAAAGCCTTGAAAGACTTTGTTATCAGCCACTTGTGGCTACCATATTAGCAAAAATATAAATTGTTTTGATAAGTATTTTATTACTGTCGATTCCTAGAGAAGCGCACTGGTCTATACATCTTTTCTATATATATATATATATATATATATATATTAGAGATGAGCGGGTTCGGTTCTCAGAGAACTGAACCCTACCGGACTCCATGTTCTTAGCCCAGATCCGAGTCAGGCTCGGGTTTTCCCACCTGACTTGGAAACCAGTACGAGGCAAAACGTCATCATCCCGCTGTCGGATTCTCGCGGAGTTTGGATTCCATATAAGGATCCGCGCGACCCCCCCATTTTCACTCTGGCATTGGAGAGTGTAGAGAGAGGAATGTCTCCATTCTCTCAGTGTCCGTGTCTTGTGCTGTATTTGTCCAGTCACAGTGGTTGTGTCCTCTTGCTGCCATATGTCCATTGCTGCTGTGTTGTGCTGCATGAGTTCAGTGGTTGTATAGTGTGCCACATCAGTCCAGTGGTAGTGTCCTGTGCATCAGCCATCAGTTATTCCAGTGACCAGGCAGTCACAGTCGATGTGTCCTCTTGCTGCCATGTGTCCCTTGCTGCTGTGTTGTGCTGCATCAGTTAAGTGGTTGTGTATTGTGCTGCATCAGTCCAGTGGTATTGTCCTGTGCATCAGCCATCATTTATTCCAGTAACCAGGCAGTCACAGTGGTATATTCTGCAGCCATATGTCCACTGCTGCCGTATAATAATAAATTATAATAACAACAAGTCCCTTACAGTGTTGCCGTGTTGTCCTGCATCAGTCCAGTGGTAGCGTCCTGTGCATCATCCATTGGTCATTCCAGTGACCAGGCAGTCACAGTGGTATACTCTGCAGTCATATGTCCACTGCTACCGTATAATAATAAATTAAAATAACAAGTCCCTTACAGTGTTGCTGTGTTGTCCTACATCAGACCAGTCGTAGTGTCCTGTGCACCAGCCATAAGTCATTCCAGTGACCAGGCAGTCACAGTGATAAACTCTGCAGTCATATGTCAACTGTTGCTGTATAATAACAAATTATAATAAGTCCCTTACAGTGTTGCTGTGTTGTCCTGCATCAGACCAGTGGTAGTGTCCTGTGCATCAGTCGTCATTCATTCCAGTGACCAGGCAGTCAAAGTGGCATAATCTGCAGTCATATGTCCCCTGTTGCTGTGTAATAATAAATTATTATAACTAGTCCCTTACAGTGTTGCTGTGTTGTCCTGCATCAGACCAGTGGTAGTGTCCTGTGCATCAGCCATCAGTCATTCCAGTGACCAGGCAGTCATAGTGGTATACTCTGCAGTCATATGTTCACTGCTTTTCAGATCCACTACTGTCAGCAGAGATATATTTTATTATTGTTGATACATTGATGATATTTTCATTATGTGGTCAGGGGACCCCTTAAGTTTAAAATATCCAATTGAGTTACATAATGCACCAGCTAGTCCAGCAAAACTGATTGCTAATTTTAGTAATTTAGTTATTAACTTTCTGGATGTGAACATCTCAATAGTGGAAGGACAATTTAATACAAAGTTGTACTCTAAGCACACAGAAAGGATCATAATTTTATGCCACAATAGTTGTCACCCCATATCCATGATAACGGGGTTACCATTCTCTCGGTTTATTAGAGTATGTTGTATTACCAGCAATCCCCTTGAACATGAACATCAGTTAGATCTATTGATTAAATTTTTTTTAGAAAGGGGTTACCCTATTAAAGAAATAAAAGCAGACAAGAATAAAGCTCTATCAAGGGATAGATCTGAATTAATAAAGGAGAAGAGCACCAGAAATGGTCAATGTGTAGCAGATAAAAGATTAACATGGGTCAACAGATTTGATAACGCTAGTCAAATACCAAGCAAAAGAGCTAAACAACCATTGCCAATAATAGTCATAGACCCAGAGTTGAAACAACTAAAGAATTGCAAACTATTAGTAAACTATTCAAGGGAGCCTAACATCAGGGATCTGGTGGTTAAGACAGACATAACCAAATTGAAACCTTAAAAATAAACTTTTTGAGTCAAGGAGAAGGTTGTTATAGATGCACAACCTGTGCTTACATTGTATCAGGAGGAAGTTTTATGCACCCATATACCGGAAAAGAAATATTTTATAAAACACCATCTTACATGTACTTCTACTTTCGTGGTGTATCTTCTGTCTTGTCCATGTGGATTACATTACGTGGGAAAAACAGATAGGTAGTTCCGTGAACTTATGGCCCAACATAGAACAGCCATAAGAGCTTCACTTAGGGAAGGCAATAGCAAACAGTCTGAGGCAAAACACTTTCGAGAGGAAAGGAACAGCATGGCAATGTTAAGCTATCGAATCATTGACCATGTACCACCTTCAATCAGGGAAGGTGAAAGGTAAAAAAAAATTACTCCAGTTGGAGTGTATGTGGATTTTCATACTTGAAACTATAAGTCCTAAGGGACTAAATGAGGTGTTGAAGTTAAGTTGTTTTTATAAGTATATAAATGATAATTGTAATATGTACTATGGTATGGTATCTCCAGTATGAGCAATTATGTGACTATAACACTACATAGGATTAAAAACAATACAAGTAGTTATTGATTGCCAAATGGTTTGGATAGGCTTGTTTTTTATTGTTTTATAATGAGGTGGTTTCTAGTACTTGACTATTTTTATGCATTTAATGCACACCAAACACATGTTGATAAATGCAACTTTAACATTCCTTATAATTTTTTTCCACTGTTGGTTTAAAAAGTACCACTAGAGGTTGCTCTCACAGTAAATATGTATAGGTTGTATGTAAGTGCAATAAAACAATTCTGAGTTATTATCACCACTTAGGTATAATTTATATGAACTTATATGTTAAGTTTAATGATGTTTTGTGCTTATACTGCATTATGTAACAGCTGCCCTGATTTGTGCCCACGTGCTCCAGCGGTGGGACCCGGTGGACGTCACTTCTAGTGTGATGCCAGCGGTGAATCTGGAAGTAGCTACACGGACTCCGGGTGGACGAGCTGGAGCCTGGGGGAGAGTCTTTTGGACATGTAAGGATAAATTTCTGTTTTATGACACTTAGGGGGAGATTCAAATGTTTGAAAAGTCGGTTGGGTGTCTGTTTTTTCCTGTCTATTAGATAGAAAAAAACAGACTCCCAACTGACTTTTCAAACATTAGAATCTCCCCCACATTGTTTATCCTGATGATGGAGTTATGTACCCAGAAACGCTGATCAAATAAGCACCGTTTTTGCTCACCTGAAAAAGATTTGTTGTGCCACCTATCATCATTTGCTATTGTTCTGGGTGCAAGTCCCAGTGCAGGGCACATGATTGCTGGTGACCTATTATATCTGTTCCTATTTAGCGCTGGTTTTATGTAAAAACACCTTCTTTGTATTGAAAATCAAAAGTTTTATATTAGTTATTTTTATATTGAATGCCATGAATAAACTTTGGGTGTTCTATTAATAAAAGGCCTTTGGTGCAATGTCTTGGGTGTCTGTCTATCATATCTTCTTTGGATTTTTTAAATCATTTTTATAGACAAAACTCTGGAGTAAAAACTTTATGACAGGTGATGCAGTGCCTCCTCTTTCTATCTTTTCTGCATATATTTGATTAAAACTCACCAAATTCTCAACAGTATATACTGCTGCTCCTGTGTATAATGCCCACGCACACACTTCGGCTCATATAATGTGTGTACTGTGAATCTGGCTCTGGTACTAGTGAGTGCCACTGGAGCCATTTATCTCACCACAGGTCACTGATATGGTATGCAGTTTTTAGGTTGACCACACGTAGGTCAACAATTATAAGGTGAACCACTACTGGTCAAAATTCATAAGGTCAACATTGTTCAAAGGTCAACAATGACAAAAGGTCAACATGGCAAAGGTCAACACAGGAAAAGGTCGACATGAGTTTTTCACTATTTTCTCATTTTTTTAACTTTTTATACTTTACAAAGTGTGGATAGCCTAGGCTACTAATAGCCACAGTCATATAAAGCATCCAGATGCAGTCTTCCTAGTGCAGTGGTGGGTGAATTAATATAATTGGATTGGATTTATTTGTTATGTAATATATTTTAGAGAGGGGTCATCTTTGTTTCTTTTCTTTATTAACTTAAATGTTGCTCACCCACTACTCTAGTGGTCTTCCGGCTCTCTCCCTTGTTTATAGAAATCAGCTATACTACGCAAAACCAGCCCAGCAGCTTCACCATTTGGGTGACAGTGGGCAGAATACCCTGACATAAATGGGAGATAATTATCTCACCTAGGACAAGACAGTCTTATAGAATCAATGACACAGGGCCCCCAATTTCTCACAATGTGTGACAATACCACTAAAGAGTTAAATGTAGTTTCTCACTAAACAACTTATATTAAAAATTAATACAGTGTATAAAAATATTAGACAGCGATTATCCTACTGCTAGAATGGTTATTGTTACCTGACAGAATATCCTTTTGTGTCACAGTTAGAAGTACTGCTATAATAAAAGGGCAATATATATATATATATATGTAGAACAATGGAGAATAGCGCTTATGTACACCTAGTTAGACACTAGAGTGGGTATTCAAAACTAATGAATTTCTAGACACCCTTTTTACAAGGTACGACACACCTCATACGTGAGTGAGTGGCAGCTCTTGAACAGTATAAAGATATAGATTTAAGAAAATTTAGTAAATAAGAGCGCCTACTAGTGTCAGTGAAAGGACCTGTGGATTCAGGTATAGTGATTAATAAAGCAATAAATAACGACTTAGCTTATACAACTTTCAGGCTGATGATTCTTAGAAGCAGAACATGTAAAAAAGAGGTAAAAGCAACATAGTTTGTACTGTTTTTAAACGTTTTTCAAAAGCTCAAACATTAGGAACTTTGCTGGTTCCAATAATTTGATAAGAGAGCAAGATAAAAAAATAAAAACAGTTACAATTTATTGGACACAATCCTGCCACAGATGCAGGTGACAAACATACACAGTTAAAATATATATAAGAAGCTTGTCTGATCGTAAGTGTAGGTAGCACACGTACAAGATTAAAAAATATAAACAGTTTATCTGTCCACATATGGAAAGTCCAGGAATAAACAAATATATAGGCAGATTATCTGTCCGTAAATGCACGTAAGAAACGTACAAGATTGAATAATAAAAACAGTGTATCTGTCCACAACTGGGAAGTCCAAGGGGTGAGCATCAAGTACCTGTCCCAACACATTTCGTCATAGTATGAGTACTTAATCAAGGGGATGTTCATTGTGGGCAATACAGGATATTTATGGTGTGGTGGGTGATCACATGTGAGCATAATGGTATGACATCACTTCCTGTCAGGAAGTTTAAGTGTAACCAGTGTGCAAGCATAAGGAAATCTACCAATAGCTCATAAACTAAAGTGTGTTATAAATTTAACATTAACAAACTTATTTACTAAAAAACGACAGAACTAGATAAAGGGAAAGGTGAGATTAGATGTTAAAAACTGGCGGTGGAACGCACAAATGTCACTTCCGCCTGCAGTGGAACGCATTGCGTCACTTCTGCCTGAAGTCCGGTTTTGACTGTAATGTATGGGGAAGCAGCGGGCCATTAGTTACAGGGCATACAATGTCAGTAGTGGAGCGCTCATATTAGCGCATAGTCTATTAAGCTGTAAATTATATATCGGCTGTAGTGAGCGCTGATCTGTTTTTTAAGAATGAATGAACATTAAGATATTAATAGCTAAAAAAGCTATGTGAGTTAGAATATAGAGATATCTTTATATTTATAAAGTGCATAAGTTATAATATAGTGACAAGAGGTGCTAAATAGGATGGTGAGTATAATAATAATTTATAAATAATTATGTATATATATATATATATATATATATAAATATATATATATATAAAAAAGGTAAAAAGTTAATATATATTAATACTATCCCATAAATTTCAAAGAAGTATAATAATAAGCAGACATTAAAAAGAATGATGAGGATTTATAAAAAAGGTGCAATCTCAAATCCTTCGTTAAATCCCAAAGGTGCCATTGTTCTCAATTCAAATATCCAGAACATTTCTCTTTTTGAAAGTTCATTCAGAATGTCTCCGCCCCGCTCGCCAAGATTTACAACTTCTATACCTTTAAAGGTGAGATCCTCAGGGTTGGAGCTATGTTTTTCCGGAAATGTCTATATATTGCATGTGTCGTGACTTTGTTTTTGATGTTTCTTACGTGCTCTTGGATGCGTATTTTCAGGCATCTCTTGGTATTTCTGACGTATTTAAGGCCGCAGGTACATTCCAGGAGATAGATGACCATGGTGGAGTTGCAATTGATGAAGTGCTTAATGGTATATTCACGTGATTTGTCGTTGTTAAAAAATGTCTTCCGGTTTCTGTGGACCAATTTACAGATGATGCAGTTTCCACTCTTGTAACTCCCCTGGCATTTCTTTGTTGAGATCAATGTATTGGATTTCAGTAAGCACGGAGCTAAGATATCTTTGAGATTGTTAGGTTTCCTATATACAATTTGCGGTCGAGGAGGTAGAATGTCTTTGAGGACCGGATCCATGGATATGACGTCTGAAGGCATACAAGAAAAAGCGGAAGTAGAGTGTGCGTCTCACTATGCGTTCCACCACTGCTGATGGCCGGAAGTGACGTCAGATCAGCGCTCACTACAGCCAATATTTCATTTCCAGCTTAATAGACTATGCGCTAATATGAGCGCTCCACTACTGACATTGTATGCCCTGTAACTAATGGCCTGCCACTTCCCCATGCATTACAGTCAAAACCGGACTTCAGGCGGAAGTGACGCAATGCGTTCCACCGCAGGTGGAAGTGACATTTGTGCGTTCCACCGCCATTTTTTAACATCCAATCTCACCTTTCCCTTTATCTAGTTCTGTCATTTTTTAGTAAATAATTTTGTTAATGTTAAATTTATAACACACTTTAGTTTATGAGCTATTAGTAGATTTCCTTATGCTTGCACACTGGTTACACTTAAACTTCCTGACAGGAAGTGATGTCATACCAGTATGCTCACATGTGATCACTCAACACACCATAAATATCCTGTATTGCCCACAATGAACATCCCTTGATGAAATCCTCATACTAGGACGAAACGCGTTGGAACAGGGACTTGATGCTCACCCCTTGGACTTTCCAGTTGCGGACAGATAAGCTGTTTTTATTATTCAATCCTGTACATTTGTTACCTGCATTTACGGACAGATAATCTGCCTATATACTTGTTTATTCCTGGACTTTCCATATGTGGACAGATAAACTGTTTATATTTTTGAATCTTGTAGGTGTGCTACCTACACTTACGATCAGACAAGCTGCTTATATATATTTTAATTGTGTATGTTTGTCACCTGCATATGTGGCAGGATTGTGTCCAATAAATTGTTACGGTTTTTATTTTTTTATCTTGCTCTCTTATCAAATGATTGGAACCAGCAAAGTTCCTAATGTTTAGCTTTTGAAAAACGTTTAAAAACAGTACACACTATGTTGCTTTTACCTCTTTTTTTACATGTTCTGCTACTAAGAATCATCAGCCTGAAAGTTTTATAAGCTAAGTCGTTATTTATTGCTTTATTTATCACTATACCTGAACCCACAGGTCCTTTCGCTGACACTAGTAGGCGCTCTTATTTACTCAATTTTCTTAAATCTTTATCTTTATACACTTTAAGAGCTGCCACTCACTCATGTATGAGGTGTGTCGTACCTTGTAAAATGGGTATCTAGAAATTCATTTGTTTTGAATACCCACTCTAGTGTCTTACTAGGTGTACATAGGCGCTATTCTCCATTGTTCTACAAATCATTATATATTACTGTATAGCTGCCAGTCACCGTTAGACACTATTGCCATGTTTAGACATAGAGGACTGGATAAAAGAAATGACCTATGTCAAAGAATCTTCAACGAAGAAAACCAGCCAGCCCAACAGGCTGCCCCACAAACTGATGACCTAGATGAACTGTATTTGGAGACAGAGAGATTACTAACAAAAGAAATAAAAACCTGGTGGGGAATCAAAGGACTCGAACATTATATTACAGCCAATAGGGTCCCGAGAGGACTCCGGATCCAAAAAAATCCCATGTTTGGTATAGAAGACCCAGGTTTCATCTCCAGTTGGGACAAAATTCTACACGAGTATTCCATCAATTTGATGAAATTGATTATTTCTGAAAATACAAGACACTTCAAAGACTAGAAGAAGATCTCTTATTGATAGAAACCCTCCTGTCACCCCACAAAGATAAAGAGATGTTTAGGGCCAACGATTTGACCCTAACCAGGAAATTAGAACGTATTGAAGAAGTCATTAAAGGGAAGGAGAAAAAGTTCCAACAGGATAAACAGGATTATCTCAACAATAGAGTCAAAAATTGGAGTAGATTCAACACTAATGGAGTGGATGATATTCCGGTTTATCAAGACCCAAGGAATCGAGGTTGGAAAAACACACCTCGTCGACCCAGAACAATACAGAACTTTGGAATACAAAGAACCTACACACCCCAACAAGGGAAATGTGCTATGACCAATAGATTCTCAGCACTCCAGAGACAGGATTCAAATAGTGATTCGGATTTTTTATCTCCCGACCCATATACAGCCAACCCACAATCACAGAGGAAAACATTCTTCCGGGAAAGGTTCAAGAGACTCTCACCAACAAAAATAACCCTCCAAGAAGAAGAGGAACTCGAGGCAGCGGGCGGAAAAACCGCAAAAAGGAGATATCAACCAACCTAGGAGATATTCCTAATGGGATCTTCACAACACAAATTAAATAAATTCGAAGTATCACTATTGAGTAAAGGACTGAAATTCGCACCATCAAATCGAATGAATAAGTTCAATACTTTCATCTATCTCAATAAATTCACCAGAAAGCTCACATTTAAAAGACATTTTGCTAAAAAGGAGACCAAAACTAATGCAATTCCCGAATCCAAATCAGGCCTAAAATGAAAATCAAAATACTATCCCTTGGAATCAAAAGGACATCACATCACTGTATTTCATGACTTAGTCAAGAAAGACTTATGCGAACAAGATATGCCACCTATCAATCAGAATAATGTGAAGAACCATGAAAAGCATGCCCTAAAAAATCTCAATAATAATTCCGAAATTGTAATCAAACAGGCCGACACGGGAGGAGGAGTCATCATCTTGGACAGATCAGCATATGAAAAAGAAGCAATCCGCCTCCTAAGTGACACCAACTCCTATAAGAAATTACAACAAGATCCCACTCAACAATTTACAGATGATCTGAGAACCCTGCTGGTACATTATCTACATTGCTATATCCTGGATAAAGACGAATACCAATTTCTCATGACCACATCTCCAATAATTCCAATATTCTACTTCTTGCTGAAGATACATAAAAACATGACACGTCCCCCAGGTAGACCAATCATCGCGGGCATAAACTCCCTGACATCCCATCTATCTAAGTATATAGACTTCTTTCTGAGAAAATACGTTATGGAACTACCATCCTATCTATAGGGTACAAACAGTGTACTAGAGATTATAAAAAATAAAACCTGGAAAGAAACATACTTATGGGCCACAATTGATGTCGAAAGTTTGTATACATGCATCATTCATGAAATTGGAATCACTGCCTGCAAGAAATTCCTAGATAGAGATACTGGTTTAACTGTATCACATAAAAAAGCAATTTGTGATTTCATCAGATTTATCTTGAGTCACAATTACTTTAAATTTAAGAAATATTTTTATTTGCAAATATGCGGAACAGCTATGGGGACTATCTTTGCCCCTGGATAGAAACAAAAGATAATAAGGAGGTTCTGCCAATGTGGCGCACAGCTGCCCGTCCACTGAAAAATACCTGGGTAAAAATCACCAATTTTACTAGACAATATATGGAAAAACAGAGGGTGGTAATAATCTGTGTCCAGGGCGCATAAAAACACAGAAAATAGAATAAACTTAATACAATAATTCCAAAGTACCATGAGACGTCCAGGACGACTGTACTGTGAGTAGTCTTCTTGGAAAAAGGAAAAATCACTCTGGTTATCATCTTAATTCTTCTCTTGGAATTTTTTTGTATTTTTTTTTTTTTTTTTACATTTTATGTCACCAAGTTTGGTGGTGTCTTTTTTGTAAAAACTGGACTGTGTCTGGAATAAAAAAACTTGTTTTAGAAAAAATGAGCCATTATCCTTTCTCTCATGGTACTTTGGAAAAAGAACTACTCCCCCTCTCTCTGATCCACTAAAGGGATACTGGTGGGTCTGGTCAAAGAAACCTTTATAGGAGTCAACTGCCTTATACTGAGTGAATTGGGGTACGCACTTGAGGAATTTTGCTTATGTGAAGATACCGCTATATGAATGTTCTATCCTTGTTCTGTGTAAGTTGGGGTACGCATCAAAACTGTCTTGGAAGATACCCTTATGTGATTACATTCCTCACACCTAGTGTGAGATTCGGGTAGGCTCAACTACGTGAACTTAATCTGAGGGGATTGCAAAAACAGCAATAAAGATACCTTTACGGGAACCCACTTACTTGTTTCTGTGTGAGTGGGGTACGCTCTTAGCCTCATTGTGTGGAAATTTAACCCAGGTTGTTGAAAACGGTGCTACACATTTTTCTCTTTATCTTTATCTCTCGACATGAACTGTGAGTCATTTATAAAGAGAAGATTTACCTGAATGAAATAATTTCCCAGCCAGCACAAATTGGAGAAGATACTGCATGCCCATTCACAAGGGATGTATTAAGTTTTATTCTATTTTCTGTTTTTATGCACCCTGGACACAGATTAATACCACCCTCTGTTTTTCCATATCTTTGCCCCTAGTTTAGCCAATCTCCTAATGGGCAGATGGGAAGAAGAGAACATATTTTCGAACAATCCATTCACCAATCAACTGGTTTTATATAAAAGGTACATCGATGACATACTCATTATCTGGGATGGAACAGAATCATCTTTCCTCAACTTCATTCAGAACATCTCACAAAATCAGTTTAACCTGTAATTCACTGAGAAGCATGACAAAGACAAGATTGAATTTTTTGACCTAGTACTCTCATCAAAAGAATCACAGATTACCACTTGCAATTTTGTAAAAAAGGTCAATACAAACATTTATTTGCACTTTAGAAGTTGTCATCAAAAGAACTGGAAACAAAATATTCCATGTTCACAATTCCATCGAGTACAAAGAAATTGTAGCCAAAGAGAAGACCAGGCTCACCAACTTCAAATGTATGCCGATAGATTTAAGGAGAGGGAATACCCTGAAGGAATCATCTCAAAAGCTCTCGAACAAATTAAAGAGAACCCTCAACAGAAGAATCCAGGGGAAATTAATCAGGCTCAATCACGTTACTCAACTCCTTTCATCACAACCTATAGTTGCCATGAAGCTAACATCAGGCAGTCTTTAAACAAACACTGGAACATCCTTATGATGGATCCGGTCCTCAAAGACATTCTACCTCCTCGACCGCAAATTGTATATAGGAGAACTAACAATCTCAAAGATATCTTAGCTCCGAGCTTACTAAAATACAATACATTGATCTAAACAAAGAAATGCCAGGGGAGTTACAAGTGTGGAAACTGCATCATCTGTAAATTGGTCCACAGAACCCGGAAGACATTTTTTAACAACAACAATTCACGTGAAAATACCATTTAGCACTTCATCAATTGCAACTCCACCATGGTCATCTATCTCCTGGAATGTACCTTGTGGCCTTAAATACGTCAGAAAAACCAAGAGATGCCTGAAAATACGCATCCAAGAGCACGTAAGAAACATCAAAAACAAAGTCACGACACATGCAATATATAGACATTTCCAGGAAAAACATAGCTCCAACCCTGAGGATCTCACCTTTAAAGGTATAGAAGTTGTAAATCTTGGCGAGCGGGGCGGAGACATTCTGAATAAACTTTCAAAAAGAGAAATGTTCTGGATATTTGAATTGAGAACAATGGAACCTTTGGGATTTAACGAAGGATTTGAGATTGCACCTTTTTTAAAAATCCTCATCATTCTTTTTAATGTCTGCTTATTATTATATTTCTTTAAAATTTATGGGATAGTAGTAATATATATTCACTTTTTACCTTTTATATATGTATATATATATATATATATAATATGTGTATACATAATTATTTATGCATTATTATTATACTCATCATCCTACTTAGCACATCTTGTCACTATATTATAACTTATGCACTTTATAAATATAAAGATATCTCTATATTCTAACTCACATAGCTTTTTTAGCTATTTATATCTTAATGTTCATTCATTCTTAAAAACATGGCTGTGCATTCCAGGACTCCCTGAAAAACCTAATTTTCTTAAATGAATTGGATTATCAAAGATGGCTGTGCGTTCCAACTACTGGAAACCTGCTGGACTTCAATTAAACCAGGATATGATGTCTGATGGCATACAAGAAAAAGCGGAAGTAGAGCGTGCGTCTCACTATGCGTTCCACCACTGCTGAAGGCCGGAAGTGATGTCCCGCCAGATCAGTGCTCACTACAGCCGATATTTCAATTCCAGCTTAATAGACTATGCGCTAATATGAGCGCTCCACTACTGACATTGTATGCCCTGTAACTAATGGCCTGCCGCTTCCCCATACATTACAGTCAAAACCGGACTTCAGGCGGAAGTGAAGCAATGCGTTCCACCGCAGGCGGAAGTGACGTTTGTGCGTTCCACCGCCGGTTTTTAACATCCAATCTCACCTTTCCCTTTATCTAGTTCTGTCATTTTTTAGTAAATAAGTTTGTTAATGTTAAATTTATAACACACTTTAGTTTATGAGCTATTGGTAGATTTCCTTATGCTTGCACACTGGTTACACTTAAACTTCCTGACAGGAAGTGATGTCATACCATTATGCTCACATGTGATCACCCACCACACCATAAATATCCTGTATTGCCCACAATGAACATCCCTTGATGAAGTCCTCATACTAGGACGAAACGCGTTGGAACAGGGACTTGACGTTCACCCCTTGGACTTTCCAGTTGCGGACAGATAAGCTGTGTTTATTTTTCAATCCTGTACATTTGTTACCTGCATTTATGGACAGATAATCTGCCTATAAACTCGTTTATTCCTGGACTTTCCATATGTGGACAGATAAGCTGTTTATATTTTTTAATCTTGTACGTGTGCTACCTACACTTACGATCAGACAAGCTGCTTATATATATTTTAATTGTGTATGTTTGTCACCTGCATCTGTGGCAGGATTGTGTCCAATAAATTGTTACTGTTTTTATTTTTTTATCTTGCTCTCTTATCAAATGATTGGAACCAGCACAGTTCCTAATGTTTGAGCTTTTGAAAAATGTTTAAAAACAGTACACACTATGTTGCTTTTATCTCTTTTTTACATTTTCTGCTTCTAAGAATCATCAGCCTGAAAGTTTTATAAGCTAAGTCATTATTTATTGCTTTATTTATCACTATCAGATGATATCACTGTTCATGACTAGTGGTTCAGCTTCACATGATGATGGAAGCCCTCAACCTCCATTTTGCCATTTAATTCCAGTGATTTGGTCATATAATTCCAGTGATTTGGACGTATAATTCCAGTGATTTTGACATACATTTCCAGTGATTTGGACGTATAATTCCAGTGATTTTGCCATTTAATTCCAGTGATTTTGATGTATAATTCCAGTGATTTTGAAGTATAATTCCAGTGATCTTGCCGTATAATTCCAGTGATTTTGCAGTATAATTCCAGTGATTTTGCCATTTAATTCCAGTGATTTGGATGTATAATTGCAGTGATTATGAAGTATAACTCCAGTGATTTTGCAGGATAATTCCAGTGATTTTGCAGTATAATTCCAGTGATTTGGACGTATAATTCCAGTGATTTGGATGTATAATTCCAATGATTTGAACATATAATTCCAGTGGGAATTGTTTGTGTTGTTTGGCTTAGTCATTCAGCTACCTCATTGCACCTCTTCGACATCTTTGCATGAGGTGCTGTTTGGGGCCTAGTTTTCAAAAAGTGCCATCATGTCTGACACTGCGGTATGAGTCCTGTGGCACTGCTGTATTAGTCCTGGGGTACTGCCATATAAGTCCACCAATTGTAGAATTTTTAAAAAATTACAGGGGCGTGCAGGAGATGCTGTCAGTGGACTGAACAATTACAGCCCACTTTCGACATTCAGCCACTACATGACACTACTAGATGGGACAGGTGGTTGTGATGCTTGGCTTAGTCATTTTTTTGGATATCTACCCTCCTGTCTGCCACTTCAGTGCCACTCCTAGATGGGCCACTTTTTTGTGTCACTTGGCTTAGTCATACATCTACCTCATTGCACCTCTTTTACGTTTTTGTATGAGGTGCTGTTTGGGGCCTAGTTTTTGAAAAGTGCCATCCTGTCTGCCACTGCAGTGCCACTCCTAGATGGGCCAGGTGTTTGTGCTGCACGCTTGTGGAAGCTGAAATTTAACATAGGTATTCTTCAGGTGGGAAATAGGAAAAATACGTAATCAGAATTTTAATAAACTTCCCATAAGGGGATGAAAAGATGGTTGACATAATGAAGCCATTACCGATGCATGGCTTCCATTGCAAGAACAATAACACCCAAAAGGACAATTATATCAAAATTTGGATAGCACCTTCCGGTGTGTAGAATTGAATAAACTACAAAAATGGTCCTGTCACTTTTTACCATATCTGCTATGGGTGCTCCGCTTGTAATGCAAAGAACCATGGATTAATATTTATTTACATCTCTATAGATTTACCTAATTTTCAACACTCATGTACATGTACAACCATGAAAATCAGAAACTCCCATGCAAAGAATGGGTAGAAAAGCTAGTAAGTATATAAAACTCATCGTGATATAAAGTCTCTGACACCCCATGGAGTAAATTTACTTAGCCCCCACATTTCAGCCAATATCAGATCAATTTCGGCTGCCATCGTCTGGTTAAAATTGCAACTTTTTGAAAACAAATTTGGTAATTTACTAAACTACTGTGTTTGTTCAATTCGAGATTTCCGATGATGGTGTCATTTGTAATCCAGAGCAGTGTTCAATGTGGGAGTTTTGTAATACACTGCTAAATATGGCACAAAGAAGCCAAGCCGGATCATTGAGATCCATGCTGTGCTTCATTCTGTAAAGTAGGGGTGTGCACCAGGCCGTTTTTCGTGGCTTGTGTTTTGGTTTTGGATCTGGATTGGTTTTGCCAAAAACCACCCTTTCGGGTTTTGCTTTTGGATCTGGAGTTTTTTTTAAAACAACAAAAACAGCAAAAATCACAGAATTTGGGGGTATGTTTGATCCTACAGTATTATTAACCTCAATTCATTAATTTCCACTCATTTCCAGTCTATTCTGAAAACCTCACAATATTGTTTTTAGGTTAAAGGGTTGCACCAAGGTAGCATGATGACTAAGCTAAGTGACACAAGTGGGCGGCACAAACACGTGGCCCAACTAGGAGTGAAACTGCAGTGTCAGACAGGATGGTAGTTTTAAAAACTACGCCCCAAAGAGCACATAATGCAAAGAAAAAAAAGAGGTGCAAGATGGGATTGTATTTGGGCCCTCCCACCCACCCTTATGTTGTTTAAACAAGACATACACAGTTTAATAAACCCATAATTTCAGCGACAGGTTGTCCCCCTGAAAAAGCTTGCCTAGTTCTCCCAAATATAGCAAGCTACAAACATACCACCTCCATATTTGATGACTTTTCACATTATGAGGAGAGGCAAGAGGAAGAGGACAGTGTCAAGAGGGTGATTAAAAATTAGCGAGGCACATTCAATCAGGAACAACATACAGGCTTTCACATCTACTCTTATATTGGTTTGGAACAGAAAGGACTTCAACCAAGCAAATATATAATTACCACATTACTGGACAAACTAAAAAACTAGGTGCCAAAGCCTCCAAATGTTTACCCTCTTCTCCATTTTCAGATATTAAGATAATCTCGGATTTAATGATGGGATGCAAATAAAATGGTGTATACCTCAGGATCAAGATTGGATATTTACCCCTCCATGGAGTCTGGAGACTTATTTTTTGAAAATCTTGTGGATTTACTTTTTTCATTTTGTTATTGCATTTCTTATTTACATATTTTGTGGCATATGCCTTATTTTCATTTTTCACAGCTCCCAATTACATACATGTGAGCATACCTGTGTGCCCCAATTACATGCATATGAGAATACCTGTGTCTTGTTTATTTTATTCACATTTTATTTTTAAATAAAGCAGCCCCTTAGATGTTTTAGCAGCCCCTCATGAACCCCCACAGCAGCTCCGGATCGGGCAAGTTGAGTTCGGGAGGGTTCGGTACAGTACTAATCAGGACTGTGCAGTGAATTTTTTTTTTATTTAGCCCCCACCCTAGAGGAATTTACCACTCTACAGTTGAAACTCATTTCATATAACAAGTAGGACTGTGGGAGGAAGCAATGCTAAACTCTGTGCTACCAGCATGCCTCAGCCTGGCAAGCCAGACAGCTTCCTGGCTGCAAATCACCATGAGACTCCATACTGGGCCTTTATTCAGTAACTGTTTGTGTCTCACAGGAGCTCTTGGCCCATCTAGTGCTGCAGTGCAATGGAACGCTGATGCAATGCAAGATCACTGAAACTTTGTTCTAACATCGCATGGTCTTGCGATAACCATATGCAGTCCTTACATTGTACAATTATTTAGGAGAAAACATTTACAAAATAAAAGAAAAGAACTCTGTCCAACAAATGCACATTTTTCTAAATAATCCCAAAATGTGGAACATTAATAATAAATCAAAATTAAGGTTGACTAATTAGAGCCATTCATTTGAGTACATAACATTAAATAATTGAGAAGAACCTCTCTCTAATGCTGGGTACTGTTAAGAACTGAGTATCTGGAAATTAGGGGTGAGGTTGGCAACTAGGAAGTTCCAGTATTCATGAGTGAGGTTGCGACTAGATGTGGATACCACAGCTACACCAACTCTAACCACTGACTTCATTATTCCCCCTAGTGGTCGGTTGGTGCATGCAGAACTAGTCTTCTCCTATAGAAGCCATATTTGAATGGGTGAATTAGGTCCGCCCAGACTCCAATGCCCCCAGGTTTTACAATGTAACATGACACCAACTGAGACTGAGAGTAAATAAGGGGAAAGCTAACTATGACTAACGTGACTACCAATGGGAGAGAATATAGGAAAAAAAAACAGATTATGTGCGTTCCGGCCGCCAAAATCCCTACATAGAAATCAAGGTAAATGGCAAAACCGAAGAAGATGATTCCATGGCAACTGTTTGTGCACAACCAAGAAGTATCGCAGCCTATCCGCAACATGCGACACCGTTGCAAACAAACAACGAGGGCTGCATGGAACACCACAGATGAGACAAAATGAAAGATGAAAGGAAGATGCGACCTCTGCCGCTAAATGCAGCAAAGCCACTAACTCACAGTACCATGAGAGGTGAGCACAGGAACTACTGGAGATCAGAGATGTACAGGAACCAGACCATCTCCACTGGAAATAGATCAGGAGCCAAACTTAACTTGATCCCTCTAACTAGAAAGCAGAACACAGGAGCACCAGGAGTAACAAACTGGAACTGGAAATGGAATGGAGGCAAGCAGACTGACTCACAGGAAGCTATCACTGGTGGGCCTGCACTGTCCTTAGCCTCATAAAAAGGCCCTACCAACCAATCATGGGAAAGCCAGGCCGCCCAGCACTCCGGACCCTATTTAACCCAGCTGTCACTTGGTGAGCGAGACTGCATCAGAGAGCAGGCACCTGGTGTCACTGGTCGCAAGGTAACTGACCAGAACAGGATGCCCTGCAGCGGAAGTGACATGCCAGTCGCCCAGCAACTGCATGGAGACAGCGCACCCTGTCCCAGCCATGGCAGCTAAGAGTATCCCCCCTTGAGGAGGGGTTACGCAACCCCCAAATCCGGGTTTATGAGGAAACTCCCAGAAAAAGGCTTTCTTGAGCTTAGGGGCATGCAAATCCTTGTCTAAGACCCAAGATCTCTCTTCCGGTCCATACCCCTGTCCAATGGACCAAAAAATAGAGCTGACCATGGGAAAACTTTGAATCCAAGACCTTCTCTACTAAGAATTCCTGTTGACCTTGAACATTCACAAGAGATCTAACCCTGATGACTTTCTGAGGGAATTTCCTGGAAAAGACAAACGGCTTGAGAAGAGAACAATAAAAGGTGTTGGAATTCTTTAGAGGTCTGGGCAAACGTAGCTGAAAGGCAACCAGGTTGATCTGCTTGATAATCGAGAAAGGTCCAATGAATCTGGGTCCCAACTTAGCTGATGATTGCCGGAGTTTGATGTTACAGGTTGACAACCACACCTTGTCTCCCACCTTAAAGGTGCATGGACGTTGGAACTTATCCAAAAAAAATTTATCCTGGAAGGCAACCCTCTTAAGTGCATGATGCACCTTTCTCCAAATAGCCCTAAGGCAGGAAGTCAAAGGCAAGGATGAAGATGGATTATTGTGACTAAAGGAATTGGCTCTGGGATGGTAGCCAATGACCAAAAAGAATGGCACCTTGGAGGAAGAATAACAGGTGTTGTTAGCCAGGGGAAGATATTCTGCCCAATTGTTCAGAAGCTTGGAGGCATAATGCAGATATTGCTTCAAGGATTAGTTCACATGCTACGTCTGTCGATTAGACTGTGGATGATATCCAGAGGTCAGACTAAGCTTCATATTTAATGAGGTGCAAAAGGCCTTCCAGAACCAGGCAATATACTGTGGTCCTCGGTCTGAAACAATATCCATGGACAACCCATGGAGCCTAAAAACATGGCGTAAAAACAGAACCGCCAGAGCCTGGGCAAATGGCAACCAAGGCAGAGCAACAAAATAGGCCATCATTCTAAACCGATCCACCACCGTACAGATAATCTGAAACCCAGAGGAGAGTAGAAGATCCACCACAAAATCAATCGAAATGTGTAACCAAGGCTTAACTGGAATGGCTAGAGGCAGGAGTTGCCCTACAAGATGAGATCTGGGCACCTTGTGCCTGGCACAGTCTTGGCAGGAGAGAATATACTCCCAAACATCCCTGGTGATATTAGGCCACCAAAGTGAGTGAAAGAGCAGCTCCAACATCTAAGCAATACCCAGATGACTGGCAGTCTTGTTGTTATGAAACTCAGCAAGGAGACTCCCTCTCAAGAACACTGGAACAAAGAGATGACTAACAGGGGTGTTACTGGGAGCCTGATCTTGAACCCGAAGTAACTGTTTGTGCAGATCCTGAGTGAGACCGGTCAAGACAGAGGTCACTGGAATAATGGAGGTGGCAGCAAGTTGGACCTCATGAACAGGAAGGAAACATGACAAGGCATCAGCTTTTGTGTTTTTAGAACCAGGCCTATAGGTGATGATGAAATTAAACAGAGTAAAAAAAAGCACCCAGCAAGCAAGATGGAAATTTAGATGCGTAGCTGACTCAATATACTGTAAATTTTTGTGATCAATGAACACAGTTATTATTTATTAATTATTTATTAACAGTTTCTTATATAGCGCAGCATATTCCGTTGCGCTTTACAATTAGAACAACAGTAATAGAACAAAACTGGGTAAAAACAGACAGACATAGAGGAAGGAAGGACCTGCTCGCAAGCTTACAATCTATAGGGAAATAGGCATTGATACACAAGGATAGATGCTACCTGTTTTATAATGGTCCACCAGATTGCTAGGTTCTTAATGGGTTGTATGATATGATCACCTCGCAATGTTGACCAAGTGTCAGGAGGGTGTGAGAGTAAAGAAAGACAAAATATGTGAAGTTATGTGTACTGTACAGAGTAGATGTAATTAGATAGGGATGCATTGAAGGTTATGTGGGTGGGTATGGAATTTGATAGGGTTGTCTGAAGAAGTGAGTTTTCAGGGAATGTTTAAAGGTTTGGAGACTAGAGGCGAGCCTTATTGTGCATGGGAGGGCATTCCACAGAGTGGGTGAATCTCGGATAAAGTCCTGTAATTTTGAGTGTGAACAAATAATGCATGTGGATAAGAGACGTAGATCTTGTGCAGAGCGGAGAGGTTGAGTAGGGAGATATTTTGAGATGAGTAAAGAGATGTATGTTGGTGCAGTTTGGTTAATAGCCTTGTATGTCAGTAAAAGTATTTTATATTTAATACGGTAGAATACTGGTAACTAATGGAGGGACTGACAGTGGATCTGCAGACGATGAACGTCAAGCGAGGAAGATTAGCCTCGCAGCTGCATTCAAAATGGATTGTAGTGGTGAGAGCCTATGTTTGGGAAGACCGGTCAGGAGACTATTACAATAATCAATGCGGGAGATAATGATAGCATGGTTTAGAGTTTTTGCTGTGTCTTGTGTATTTTGGATATGTTTCTTAGATATATGTAACATGATCTTGAGATAGATTGGATGTGGGGAACAAAGGACAGTTCAGAGTTAAGAATGACACCTAGGCAGCGAGCATGTGGGGTAGGGATTATTGCCAAGTTCTCAACAGTGATAGAGGTATCAGGTTGGAAACTACTATTGGCTGGTTGAGAAATATAATTAATTCTTTTTTGGAAATATTAAGTTTGAGGTTGGCGAGATGTCATCCAATATAAAATGGCAGAAAGACATTCAGTGACACGGCCCAATACAGATGGTGACAAATCAAGGGAGGATAGGTAGATTTGAGTATCATCCGCATACAGATGGTACTGAAATCTGAAAGAGTTGATTAGTTTGACAAGAGATGTGGTATAGATAGTGAAAAGCAGAGGACCTAAGACTGAGCCTTGTGGTACTCCAATTGAGAGACGTAGCGAAGAGGAGGTGGAATCAGAGAAACGAACACTGAAGGAGCGATTCAATAGGTAGGATGAGAACCAAGAAAGGGCTGTGTCCTGAATACCTAGGGATTGTAGTGTTTATATGAGAAGAGAGTGGTCAACAGTGTCAAAAGTATCAGAGAGATCAAGGAGAATTAGTAGAGAGTAATGTCCTTTAGATTTGCAGTGACCAGATCATTCACTACCTTAGTCAGTGCTGTCTCTGTGGAGTGTTGGGCACAAAATCCTGACTGAAATGGGTCCAGTAGGCTGTGTGAGTTAATAAAGTGTGTGAGGCGAGTGTAGGCAAGTCTCTCAAGTAGCTTGGAGGGGCATGGGAACTGGGAGATGGGATGGTAGTTTGAGAGAGAGTTAGGGTCAGAGTTTTGTTTTTTCAGAATGGGTGTAATCACTGCATGCTTGTATAGAGAAGGAAAGATACCAGTAGACAGAGAGAGATTACAGATTTTAGTTAAGTTTGGGATGAGCACAGCAGACAGAGCTTTACTAATTTGTGAGGGTATAGAGTCAAGGAGAGATGTATTACAGAAGGCAGATGAAAAGAGTGCAGATACTTAATCTTCATTTGTAGGATTAAAGGAAGAGAAAGTGTTAAAGGGTTCAGGCAGGGAATTTAGCAGGTCACTGGCTGTGGAAGAGCATACCATTTAATTTCGGATCTTAACAATCTTCTCCTTGAAATATGAAGCAAGATTTTGTGCACTGACAGTGGCTGGTGGGTTGGGTGAGGGAGGGACAAGAAAATATTTAAATGTATTAAAAAGTCGCTTGGGGTTAGAGGCTTGAGCAGAGATAAGAGATTGAAAATATGTTTGTTTGCCAGTGTCCAAAGCATTACGATAAGAGTGGTACACGGACTTATATGTGAGAAAGTCACTTGAACTACGAGATTTATGCCACTGGCGTTCTACTTTACGTGAGAGTTTTTGTAGGTGTCTAGTGTATTTAGAGTGCCACGGTTGACATCTATGTCTACGTGGAGTGTGATGGGTAGCTGGAGCCACTTCATCAAGTGCTATTTCTAGAGTTTGGTTAAGGTGTGACACAGCAGTCTCAGGAGAGGTGAATGTAGAAATTGGGGAGAGCAGTGGTTGCAGAGAGGTGGACAGTTGTTGAAAATTAATAGCGTTAATATTTCTGTTGGTTAGAGGCGTCTTGGTAGTCTTCAAGGACATGGAGTTTGAAGTAATGGAAGAGAGCATGCAGGTGATAAGGTTGGGATCTGAGAGAGGGAAAGGAGTGTTAGTGAGTTCAGAAACAGAGCATAGTCTGGTGAATACAAGATCAAGGCAGTGGCCCTCCTGATGAGTAGGGGAGTCAGTCCATTGGGAGATGCCAAGAGAGGAGGTTAGAGAGAGTAGCTTAGAGGCATGGGGAGATTGTGGACTGTCAATAGTGATATTGAAATCACCCATAATGATGGTGGAGATGTCAGAGGATAGAAAGTGAGGGAGCCAAGCTGAAAAATCTTCCAGAAACTATTTTTGTGTTGCCCAGGTGGGCGATAGATAGTTGCAACACACAGAGAGAAATGGGTGAAAATCCTAATAGAGTGTACTTCAAATTATGTAAATGTGAGTGAGGGAACAGGTGGTGAAACCATGTGTCTGTAAGATTTGAACAGTAATATTCCAATCCCACCTCCTTTAATTTTACCAGGCCTGGGGGTGTGTGTGAAGTGGAGGCCCCCGTGTGACAGTGCTGCAGGAGAGGCAGTGTCTGATTGTGTGAGCCATGTTTCTGTTATAGCGAGCATATTGAATTTTTTTGCTATGAAAAGGTCATAAATAGATGTTAATTTGTTGCAACCAGAGCGTGTATTCCATAAAGCATATTTTAGTGACTTGGAGGGAGATGGGAGACATGTGATGTTGATAAGGTTTGTTGGATTTATATTCCTTTGTGAATCAGCTGAATGTGAGCGTGGTATGTGGATGGGACCTGTATTTGGGGATATGTCACCAGCTAGTAGAAGCAGAAGAAGAGAGAGATAGGTATAGCTGGGGGAGGTGTGTGATAGTTTTATATGGTGACAGGTTGAGGATGTGACAGTTAGTGTACATAGATAGGTTAAAAGCTCATGAGTGTTAATAAGAGGGGAGTGGATTAATGAGGCTGCAATGTGTACAGAGCGATGAAAAACAAGAATAGTGAAGGACAATGTCATTTTATAGAGGATACCATGAAGTGCTATTAGGAAAAACAGTTTGTGGAACATGGTGTTTTTAAATTGAAAAGTATAGATAGGTAAGTGCTTAAGGGAAATGGTAGTTAAATGGTGAAATTACCTGGTTTCCAATGTTTTTCAATGTTTGTTCAACTGTTGGTTTAACTGTTCTTTTAAAAATTTCCAAACTTTGTAATTTCCAAACTTTGTAATTTCCAAACTCCATATATTTCCAAACTCAGACAACTGCCCCCTCAGACAACTGCCCCATAACTGAATGCTAACATATACTAGGTCTAATTAACAAAGGCTATAGCTAAAGCCAATTGGACATCTAATCAAAGGGCTTAAATTACCCTGTGTTAAGTAAACACCAGTCCATGTATGCTAATAAATGACACTCCACTGACCAACATCTACACAAGAGATAATATCGGCTATAAGCAAGTACTAATATTATACAAATACATTTACACACACTGCTAAATTATACATTGGTGTGAATTCAGATCAAGAGTTTTAGTTTGCTGGATTCATCAAGGAGAAATCACATACATTGAATATACAGCTGAGGATGCTTGTGGGTTAATGCACAGAGTTGCAGGATTCATCAAGGTTATGGTATGTCTTGCCTCTTCTAGCCAGTGCCTCCATTCCTCAAAAGCCCACTTAACGGCCAATGGTTCTCTATTACCAACCTCATAGTTGGCCTCCGTGGAAGATAATTTTCTAGACATGAAGGCACAGGAATGCAGTATCAAAGACTTGGGGTCTTCCTGGGATAGGACTGCACCCACCCCAACCTCAAAAGCATCTACCTCAACAATATATGGTTGATCAGGGCTGGGGTGTCTCAGGACGGGAGCGGTAAATAAGGCCTGTTTTAATGCCTGGAAGGCACACTACACCTGTGGTGACCAGATGGATCGGCACCCTTTATTGTCAATGCAACAATGGGAGCAACCAATTCCAAAAAGGAATGAATTTAGCATCTGTAATAGATGGCAAAACCCCAAAACCTCTGAATAGCCTTCAGGTCAGTGGGTTGAGCCAGGGGGCCAGTGGGTTGAGTCAGTGGGTTGACACCTCCGTGACATCAAATTCGCATTTCTCCAGCATATACATAATTCTCCCACAATTTTTGGAGCACCTGCCAAACACGGAGACGATGTTGTTCTGGAGACAAAGAATAGATTAAAAGGTCATCTATGTACACAACCACATATTTCCCCAGGAAGTCATGGAGAACGTTGTTAATCAAATCCTGGAACACCGCGGGGGCATTACTTGCATCACAAGATATTCATAGTGCCTGGGTTGCGTAGATCCCCAGATCTTATTCGGATGAGGTTGCATGCTCCCCTGAGATGAATCTTGGAAAAAATGACTGCGGTGCAGAGTTGGTCAAACAACACGGAGATGAAGGGTAAAGGGTAAGTGTTTTTGACCGTAATCTTATTCAGGGCTCGATGTCACGATCCTGACTATGTTTCTCATATTCTGCGGCTTACCTCAGCGGATCCTGTAACTTGCATCTATTCAGCTCACTAGGAAGACTGCAAATCTTTGTTTGCTTACCCTGATTAGCCACCTGAGTAGGAATTCCTTTAAGTAATCAGTAATTAGCTGTGTGCAGCATTTTGATTCTTCACTGTGTTCATTCTGGAGTTTTAAGCCTAAAAGTCAGCATCCTTTGTTCATGCTTCAGTGTTTTTTGGGCCTGCTAGGCCTCACTCCACATCAGAGCCTAACCTGGAGTACTGACATGACAGGGTCTGATCACCTGACCTGGAGCTATCCAATCCTGTGCCAGTCTGAGACTCTGAATCACCTGACTCTGCTCACCAATGACCAAGGACCAGGAAGTATAAGTAAAAAGACTTGTGTTACAGAAACAGCCAGTTCTTTGTGTCACACAGCTCTGTGTGAGCTTTATAGCTGAGCTCCCTAAAAGGTAAAACGTTTACTTTGGTTCCTGTAAAACTCTGCTCTTTTGCTGCCCAGTCTGAATTACAGTTGTGTTACCAGTTATACCCAGTGTCAGTCTCGTCTTAAAGATGCAGCCATAGTATTCATCAGTCACGTCTTAAAGACACAGCTGCAGTATTCTTCAGTCTCATGTTAAAGCCATAGCCGCAGTATTCTTCAGTCTGATTTTAAAGACACAGCTGCAGTATTCTTCAGTCTCATCTTAAAGCCACACCTGTAATAGTTTTCAGTCTCATCTTAAAGCCACAGCCGCAGTATTCTTCAGTCTCATCTTAAAGCCACAGCCTCAGTATTCTTCAGGCTAGTCTTAAAACCACAGTATTCATCAGTCTCGTCTTAAAGACACAGACGCAGTATTCTACAGTCTCATTTTAAAAACACAGCCACAGTCTTCAGTTCATCTTCTGCCTTGTATTACAGTCACAGCGACAGTAATTTTTCTACATACCGTTGCATTTCCAGTAACACCGGTACCCCGCCCGGTTCACAGTGCGGTTCTCAGTCTCACCAGTAACCAGCCTGGTTCTCCGTCTTGCCATTAACCAGCCCAGTTCCAGTCTCACGGTAACCAGTCTGGTTCAACATCTTCAGTTCTTCCCCCAGATCTGCATAACTCACGAGAACCTGTTTCATAGTAACCTTGAGTACACAAACACCTACTCCTGTGACAGTATAGCTAGTTCATTCTCACCAATACATTAACCATCCTGCTATCAACACCAAGTCCCTGGTGATCCAGTGGTCAGGATACGGCTCCTTCTGTCGAGGCCTGGGTTCGATCCCTGGTCAGAGATTGCTCCTTACTCCTTCATCTCACTGATCCCCACAGACCAGCCAAATATACACATATCCAAACTCCAAGCAAAAAAAGCGCTAAGCTTCAATGTGTGTCAGCTGTCCCAACTCAAATTGCTAAAATGCTTTATCAGTTCATTAATACTCCTCTCCTTATTAAGGACTGCCGCTCTCAAGTTATTGGGTTGTTGGTTCCCAATATATTTATTGTGACAAGAAAGAACTAAATTGAAAGCGCTGTCCACAATAAAGGATAGATAAAATTGTATTTATTTTGTATTGATAACTGTTAATATAAACACTTAAAAAGCTAAACCATAATATGTATATCTACAAAGCCTATTTCTTCAGTGATCCTCATCACAGGTACCTTGTGATTGCACTGGTAATGAATACTAGATTGCTGATTAGAACAATATACCATGCAATAGGTGCTCTAATTAGCTCCACAGTTAACAATTCTTAGTAGCAAATTATATTATTCAGCCTCCTAAAAACTTAAGTACACTTATATGGAACACTTATTTTCACAGCCCAAACATATCTAGAGGAAATGCATACAGTTGATAAATGCTTTTTCACCTCCTGCTGGGACAGCGTAGTGATACAATGTGTCCACTTCTAAGGAAACAGCCACGGGTAACAGGCTGAGAAACATGTTAAGTTTTTACCCCTGTATATGGACTTGAGCTTCTACAAAGCCGACATCACTTCTCCTAACGCCGGTGCCGGTGATAACTTGTGCCGCCCTGCCATTATGGGCCAAGCGCATAACAGCCGATGCAGTTCTGAACCACTGGCCGGAGGATCTCTGCGCTCCTAGCTGTTTGCACGCTTGCATCCAACCCACACCAACGGGAGGAATACAGCGCTGACGTCAGTGATAGAGCCGCTGAGCGATATGTGCGGCAGAGACGCAGCCCGGCGGAAGATCTGGTAGCTGCACAAACCGGTGAGATAAGCTATCTCTACAGTTCACCTGCAGTGGACATTCAAGTTACTGTGCAATCAGTTTATTTCATAAGAATCTCCTCCATAATTATTTTATGCTTAGACGGGGACGCCTGTCAGAAGCTAATCAGTTGGAAAGCTTCCATAGGAGACTTGATTCTTTGTTACATATTCAGCCTGATTCTAAGGCAGAGACACTTTGGACACATTGTATCACTACGCTGTCCCAGCGGGAGGTGAAAAAGCATTTACCAACTGTATGCATTTCCTCTAGATATGTTTGGGCTGTGAAAATAAGTGTTCCATATAAGTGTACTTAAGTATTTAGGAGGCTGAATAATATAATTTGCTACTAAGAATTGTTCACTGTGGAGCTAATTAGAGCACCTATTGCATGCTATATTGTTCTAATCAGCAATCTAGTATTCATTACCAGTGCAATCACAAAATATACACATAGTCCTCCAGTTACCCGCACTGACTTCACATACACGTCTAGTTCACAAAAACCACAGTCATGACACCCAATAGTATATGCAGGGTCTCAGGGAACCGTCCTTCTTTTCTACAAAAAAGAACCCTGTACTCAAAGGAAACTTTGATGGCCTAATAACCCCTTCTTAAGACTATCTTGCACGTAATCGTCCATGGCCTTAGTTTCATGGCCAGACAGTGCATAGAGTCTCACCTTAGGTAAAAGAGCATTAGGAATCAGATCTATAGCACAATCATAGGAATGATGAGGTGAAAGGGCATCCACGTTACCTTTGAAAAATACATCTACAAAGTCCTGGTAAGCGGCAAGAATACCCTCCGGAGCAACTACAATGACTCGCACTGGGCAAGTGATACATCTCATCAAGTAGTCGTAACCCCAACGTAAAATTACCCCTGACCTCCAAACGATAGTCGGATTATGGTTAGTTAGCCAGGGGTGATCCAAGACTAAGGGCACTACTAGACAGTGGGTGAGAAGGAGCTCAATTTTCTCGGAGTGCAGCGCACCCACAGTCCACTGCAAATGTGGGGTCTGGTGGGTAAATACCCCATTAGAAAGGGGGCTACCATCCAGACCCCGCATAGCAGTGGGTCTACTAAGCTGGAGCTGCAAAATTCCAAGTGCCCGGGCCCAAGTGACAACCAAAAAATTTCCAGCACCTCCATTATCAACAAACAAAGAAACAGAAGAATCCCGGCCCTCAAAAAATATCCCAGCAGGAACTAACAGAGAGTCATGTGAGGAGACTAGCTGAAGGCCTAAGTGAACCCCCTCAAAATTCACTTTGCCTGTGTTTCCCTGCTTGTTAGGGGAGAAACGCACTACATTCCCCTTACCGCTACAGTATAAACATAGCCCTAGATTCATTCTCCAAGTTCTCTCCTCCGGGTAAATTCTGGACAAACCCACTTGCATGGGTTCCTCTATTTCCCCAGAGAGAGCATACACACATTAACTAGCCAAAAAAACTTGTCCCTTTTTCAGTTTTCCATTCTCTATGGCATCTTTCAATTTTGATAGCAAGCTCCATGAGCTTACCAAGAGTCCCAGGAACTGAGAACTGAATGAGACTATCCTTGATATGCTCAGGCAAGCTGAGACGAAACTGACTGTGCAAAGCAGGATCATTCCAGCCACAACCGTTTGACCAGAGGCAAATCTCCATACAATAGACCTCAACATGATTCTTACCCTGTATTAATGCATGTAAATGACTCTCTGCAGATGCCTCTCTGTCTGGATCATCATATAAAAGACCTAAAGACTTAAAAAAGGCATCTACAGTGAGTAAGACCAAAGGCCCATGTTTGTGGATCCCCTATAGTAAAGACATCACTATGCCCACACGCTGAGACTCTGAACCAGAGGACTGGGCTCTTAAACGAAACTAAAGCTTACAACTCTCCTGGAAACTGAAGAAATCTTTTTGGGTGCCCGAATAGTGATTGGGGAGGTTCATCTTAGGTTCAGGAGGCGCACCCTGGGAAGCTTGTAATAGATCCTCCTGCGACCTAACCTGTAGGGAGAGACCCTGAACCATCTGAGTAAGGTTCTGGATCTGACTAGCCAGAATTTGGCTCGGATTCTGACCTTGAGCTGTGGGATTCATGAGGAAAAAGCTCAAGGCCACCCTGTTTTTCTTATTTCTTGGCCTTTGATAATGTTATGAACTGAGTATCTGGAACTCAGGGCTGTGGGTGGCAACTAGGAAGTTCCAGTACTCATGGGTGAGGCTGCGGCTAGATATGGATACCACAGCTACACCAACCCTAACCACTGACTCCACTATTCCCCCCAGTGGTCAGTTGGTGCCTGCAGAGCTAGTCTTCTCCTACAGAAGCCAAGTTTGAATGGGCAAATTAGGTCCGCCCAGACTCCGATGCCCCAGGTCTTAAAATGTAACAAGGCACCAACTGAGACTGAAAGTAAATAAGGGAAAACCTAACTAAGACTAATGTGACTACCAATGGTAAAGAATATAGAAAAAACAACAAACAGATTATGTGCTGCGCTGAGCCAAAATCCCCACATAAAACCGAATGAAAACGGCGGAACTGAAGAAGATGATGCCGACTAGCGTGGCTCCATCTGTATACAGCACATAGGCAGCATCCCTGGACTTATACAGCATAGGCAGCACCCCTGGAGTATTACACAGCACAGCAGACAGGCAACAGCACCCCTGGAATTAAACGACAGTGGGGCAGCACCCATGGACTAATAGGGCAGAGGAGCAGCACCCCATAGAGGGCAGCACCCCTGGAATGATGTGACAGACAAAGAAAAGATGTGCAAGATGGAAATGTCCTTGGACTCCCCCCCCCCACGCTTATGTTGTATAAACAGGACATGCATAATTTGACAAACCAATCATTTAATTGACTGACAGCATCTGCTGGCTGAAATGATTGGATTGTTTGGGACCCAACAAAAAAAGAAGCAATTGATCTCTCCTTGCACAAACTGGCTCTACAGAGGCAAGATGTCATCCTCAGATTCCTCTCACCCTTAAGTGTTTACATCTTCATCCTCACAGAGTAATAATTCCACACTGAAGAGGTGGATTTTTTTTAGATTTTGCCCAGGCATGACAATGGGCTTTTTTATCCCATGGCCAACAACTGTCTCCACTGGTGCCTTATTCAAACAAACCTTGTCACCATAAAAATCCTCATCATCAACTTCCTCCTCAGCACCAGCAACACCAATATCCTACTAATCCTGGTGTACTTCTACAGTGACATCCTCAATCTCTATATCAGCAACTGGACTGGCGGTGCTTCTCCCAGCACTTGCAGGGGGGTGTACAAATGGTGGTGGGAGCCTCCTCTTCCCATACAGTTTTGGGAAAGTCAGGCCTAGACATTGCAACCGCAGACACACTTGGACTCTCATTGGGCATTTGTGATATATCTGAACGCACAGTTGTTTTTTCCTGTGCTTTAACAAGCTTTATATTTTTTATTTTTATAGAGGGAGTTGGGCTTCCATCTTCATGAGAGCTGAACCACTAGTCATGATCAGCCTTTCCTTGTCACTTTGTGTCGTGAATGGCATATTGCCATTTTTAAGTTTCTTATCAGATAATTTCTGTGGGTTTTTTTTTGGTTATTAATTTTTGCTTCTTGGATTTTACATGCCCTCTATGACATTGGGCATTGGCCTTAGCAGACAACGTTGATGGAATTGCATCATAAATGTCATGACTAGTGGCAGCAGCTTCAGTACTAGAACTAGGAACTGGAAGAAGTTCCTGATTTTTCAAAATTTTTACCTCCAAATTTTTGTTCTCAATTTCACAGGAGAGCACCCCTTTATTATTACAGCACACAGAACTGTGCCCCTTTATTTTCACAGCACCCCTGTATTTTACAGAATACCAGAAAGGGCCAGTATAACTTCATTTTCACAGCACCCCTGTAATTTTACAGCATACAAGACACGCCCATTTTACATTTATTTTCACAACACCCCTGTGATTTTACAGCATTAAAGACAGGGCGAGTGTACATTTATTTTCAAAGCTCCCCTGTATTTTCACAGTGCCCCTGTATTTTTACAACACCCCTGTATTTAACAACACCCCTGTAATTTTACAGCATACAAGACAGGGCCAGTGTACCTTTATTTTAACAATAGCACCCCTTTATTTTTACAGTATACAGGACAGAACCAATGTACATTTATTTTACAGCATCCCTGTATTTTTACAGCACACAAGACAGGGCCAGTGTACATTTGTTTTCACAGCACCCCTGCATGTTTACAGCATACAGGACTGCACCAGTGTACATTTATTTTCACAGCAGCCCTGAATTTTTACAGCACCCCTGTATTTTTACAGCATACAGGACAGGACCAAGACCCCGATATTTTAACATCACCCCTGTAACATTAAAGCATACAAGACAAGGCCAGTGTACCTTTATTTTAACAATTGCACTCCTGTATTTTTAAAGCACACAGAACAGGGCCAGTGTACATTTATTTTCAAAGCACCCCAGTATTTTTAGAGCATACAAAACAGGGCCAGTGTACACTTGTTTTCACAGCACCCCTGTAATTTTACAGCTTACAAGACAGGGCCAGTGTACCTTTACAACACCCCTGTATTTTCTACAGCATACAGGACAGTGCTCCTGTACAGCACAGTAACAGGAGAGCAACACCCATGTGAAACTGCAGCACCCCTAATAGCAAAGGACACCACAGTGACAGGACAGCACCCCTAACAGCACAGGACACCACAGTGACAGGAGAGCAACACCCATGTACAGCAGCAGCACCCCTAGAAGCACAGGACACCACAGTTACAGGACAGCACCCCTAGTAGCACACAGGACAGCACCCCTAATTTAGGGGCCCTAAAGAGCACACACTGACCCCTCCCACCACCACCACCCACATAGAGACTGTCTTCCTCACTCTTCAAGGCCAGAGTTAAATGGTGGCAGCACACAGCTCCTTATATGGAATTGAAAACCCATGAGAATCCGACAGCAGGATGATGACATTTAGCATTGCTCTGGGATCCGAGTCTGGCGTGACGTCCCGATCCAGACGGGGGGGGGGGGGGGGGGGGTAATTCCAAGTTGATCGCAGCAGGAATTTTGTTAGCAGTTGGGCAGAACCATGAGCACTGCAGGGGAGGCAGATTTAACATGTGCAGAGAGAGTTAGATTTGGGTGTGGAGTGTTCAATCTGCAATCTGATTTGCAGTGTAAAAATAAAGCAGCCAGTATTTACCCTGCACAGAAATAAAATAACCCACCCAAATCTAACTCTTTCTGCACATGTTATATCTGCCTCCCCTGCAGTGCACATGGTTTTGCCCAACTGCTAACAAAATTCCTGCTGCGATCAACTTGGAATTACCCCCTTGGTTCCCGGCTCGGATCGTGAAGACACGTACAAATGTGCATGGATAAATTCCAAATAGTAAGTAATAAATAATCATCATACAGACGTGTAACAAATAAGGGTCAGTATAGCATAAAGAATGAGCTGTGTAACAAACATTCATGTATTATAGAAGTATATCCCAACTTATAACAAATAATTAGAAAGGTGCACTTTCGTCTTCATTTAGACTATATTGGAGAGGGTCAGATTGAGAGGACTGAATAATATAATGAACTCCTTCCACCTCTGTAATAAATATTTGCCATGGCATCCAATGCACAGATGCTTTTAATGCACCAGCAGCCGTGGAGGACTTATTTGCAAAAAGTCAAGCAGGGCAGGTGCTAGGGTGTTTGGTGCCCCCCTGCAAACTATAAATTTGTGCCCTCCCATACTTTACAAAGGGAAAGCGCACATAATGCCCCCTGTAATACTACTGAAGTTTGCACACGTAACACCCCCTGTAGTAGCGACGCTTACATACGTAATGCCCCCTGTACCGGTGATGCTTGCACACGCAATGCCCCCTGTACCAGTAATGCTTACACACGCAATGTCCCCTGTACCAGTGACGCTTTCACAAGCAATGACCCCAGTACCAGTGATGCTTATACACGTAACGCCCCCTGTAATAGTGACACTTACACACGTAACACCCCCTGTACCAGTGACACTTACACACATAATGCCCCCTGTACCAGTTATGCTTACACACGTAGTACCAGTGATGCTTGCACACGTAACGCCCCCTGTACCAGTGACAATTGCATACATAACGCCCCCTGTACCCGTTATGCTAACACACATAATCCCACCTGTACCAGTGACACTAACACACGTAACGTCACCTTTACCAGTGATTCTTGCATATGTAATGCCCCCTGTACCAGTTATGCTAACACACGTAACACCATCTGTACCAGTGACACTAACACACGTAACACCACCTGTACCAGTGATGCTTACACAAGTAGTACCAGTGACGCTTGCACATGTAACACCCCCTGTAGTAGTGACGCTTACACATGTAGTGCTCCCTGTACCAGTGATGCTTACACACGCAACATCCCCTGTACCAGTGACGCTTTCACAAGCAATGCTCCAGTACCAGTGACACTTACATGCGTAACGCCCCCTGTAATAGTGACACTTGCACACATAACGCCCCCTGTACCAGTGATGCTTAAACACATATTACCAGTGACGCTTGCACATGTAACACCCCCTGTAGTAGTGACGCTTACACGTGTAGTGCCCCCTATACCAGTGATGCTTGCACACGCAATGCCCCCTGTACCAGTGATGCTTACACACGTAGTACCAGTGACGCTTGCACATGTAACACCCCCTGTAGTGGTGACACTTACACACATAGCGCCCCCTGTACCTGTGATGCTTGCACATGTAACACCCCCTGTAGTAGTGACGCTTACACACATAGCGCCCCCTGTACCAGTGATACTTGCACATGTAACGCCCCCTGTACCAGTGATGCTTACACACGTCGTACCAGTGACGCTTGCACATGTAACACCCCCTGTAGTAGTGATGTTTACACATGTAGCGCCCCCTGTACCAGTGTTGCTTACACACGCAACGTCCCCTGTACCAGTGACGCTTTCACAAGCAATGCCCCAGTACTAGTGACGCTTACACACGTAACACCCCCTGTAATAGTGACACTTACACACATAATGCCCCCTGTACCAGTGACACACAAGTAATGCCCCCTGTACCAGTTATGCTTACACACGTAGTACCAATGATGCTTGTACACGAAACACCCCCTGTATCAGTGACGCTTGCATACATAATGCCCCTGTACCAGTGATGCTAACATACGTAATGCCACCTGTACCAGTGACACTAACACACGTAACACCACCTGTATTAGTGACGCTTGCATACGTAACGCCTCCTGTACCAGTGATGCTAACACACGCAATGTCCCCTGTACCAGTGACGCTTTCACAAGCAATGACCCCAGTACCAGTGATGCTTATACACGTAACGCCCCCTGTAATAGTGACACTTACACACGTAACACCCCCTGTACCAGTGACACTTACACACATAATGCCCCCTGTACCAGTTATGCTTACACACATAGTACCAGTGATGCTTGCACACGTAACGCCCCCTGTACCAGTGACAATTGCATACATAACGCCCCCTGTACCAGTTATGCTAACACACATAATCCCACCTGTACCAGTGACACTAACACACGTAACGTCACCTTTACCAGTGATTCTTGCATATGTAATGCCCCCTGTACCAGTTATGCTAACACACGTAACACCATCTGTACCAGTGACACTAACACACGTAACACCACCTGTACCAGTGATGCTTACACAAGTAGTACCAGTGACGCTTGCACATGTAACACCCCCTGTAGTAGTGACGCTTACACATGTAGTGCTCCCTGTACCAGTGATGCTTACACACGCAACATCCCCTGTACCAGTGACGCTTTCACAAGCAATGCCCCAGTACCAGTGACACTTACACGCGTAACGCCCACTGTAATAGTGACACTTGCACACATAACGCCCCCTGTACCAGTGATGCTTAAACACATATTACCAGTGACGCTTGCACATGTAACACCCCCTGTAGTAGTGACGCTTACACGCGTAGTGCCCCCTATACCAGTGATGCTTGCACACGCAATGCCCCCTGTACCAGTGATGCTTACACACGTAGTACCAGTGACACTTGCACATGTAACACCCCCTGTAGTGGTGACACTTACACACATAGCGCCCCCTGTACCTGTGATGCTTGCACATGTAACACCCCCTGTAGTAGTGACGCTTACACACATAGCGCCCCCTGTACCAGTGATACTTGCACATGTAACGCCCCCTGTACCAGTGATGCTTACACACGTCGTACCAGTGACGCTTGCACATGTAACACCCCCTGTAGTAGTGATGTTTACACATGTAGCGCCCCCTGTACCAGTGTTGCTTACACACGCAACGTCCCCTGTACCAGTGACGCTTTCACAAGCAATGCCCCAGTACTAGTGACGCTTACACACGTAACGCCCCCTGTAATAGTGACACTTACACACATAATGCCCCCTGTACCAGTGACACACAAGTAATGCCCCCTGTACCAGTTATGCTTACACACGTAGTACCAATGATGCTTGTACACGAAAAACACCCCCTGTATCAGTGACGCTTGCATACATAATGCCCCTGTACCAGTGATGCTAACAGACGTAATGCCACCTGTACCAGTGACACTAACACACGTAACGCCACCTGTATTAGTGACGCTTGCATACGTAACGCCTCCTGTACCAGTGATGCTAACACACGTAACGCCACCTGTACCAGTGACACTAACACACGTAACGCTACCTGTACCAGTGATGCATGCACACTTAACGCCCTCTGTACCAGTGACGCTTGCATATGTAATGCCCCCTGTACCTGTGATGCGAACACATGTAACACCACCTATACCAGTGACACTAACGCATGTAATGCCCCCTGTACGAGTGATGTTTGCACACGTAATGCCCCCTATACCAGTGATGCTTGCATATGTAACACCCCCCTGTACCAGTGACGCTAACACACGTAACACCCCCTGTATCAGTGATGCTTGCATACATAATGCCCCCCTGTACCAATGACACTAACACACGTAATGACCCCTGTATCAGTGATGCTTGCATACATAATGCCCCCCTGTACCAATGACACTAACACACGTAATGACACCTGTAGCAGTGATGCTTGCACACATAACGCCCCTTGTACCAGTGACGCTTATACAAATTATGCCGCAGTCACACTTACACACACAGATACACACACCACATACACATATACATACACACACATACATATTATACATACATTACACACATACACAGTCACACATATATACAGTATACACGCACACACACACACACACACACACACACACACACACACACACACACACACTTTCATTCACTCACTGTCTTTCCAGACACTTACCTAAGGAAGTCTGTCTGGCTGGAGCTGTATCAGCTCATCCTCTTGCTGCATCCTGGACCCGTGTAGCCCCTGCCCTTGTTCTCATGTAGCTCTGCCCCTTTTAGGTCCACGCACTGCCACAAGGGAGGGGAGGAGGAGAGGAGGCATCATGCTGCCGACGCCGCTGCCTGTCTCGTGTGACAGGCGCAGCAGCTGGCAGCAGCTGGGGGCACAGGACGGCACACCATAGTAATGCAGAGCAGGGACAGCACCTCTCCTTCCTGGCGCCTCCCTGCACTGCATCCCTTTGCTGAGCGGCCAGCGCCGGGCCTGCAGACAAGTGTGGACAGTGGTAAGACAAGGATCAGATTTTATTGAGTCTGGCCAGACTTACAACAGTGCAATATATTGATATACTGGATGCCTCTGGACATTGATTATTAAGAAACCTATATGGCAGTTCTAACAGTGATTACTCCCGCTGTATTTGTCTGCAACTGATAACTCTAATCAACTTACATGCTTTATGTTTTTATATCTGAAACAAGCTACAAACTAGTGCATACCCTCCAACATTTTACACACAAAAATCGGTACAAATTAAAAAAGGGGGCATGGCCGCGGGTAAAGGGAGCGGGGCCATGCCCCTTTTCCTATACTTTCAATGGAAGTTTGGAGAGCCAAAAATCGGTACAGACCATAAAAAAAGGTACTGTACCTGGTAAAAAGGTACAGGTGGAGGGCATGCTAGTGAACCATAAAGGAATATCCATTTGCTACATTTACTGCTGAGTTTGTATTGCATGATATGTAATGGTTATATCATATGTTCTAGTGTTGTGAAATTGAGACACCAGCCGACGGATTTGACTCTTTTCATACATGGTGTATTTTTAATAATTTTTATATATTTAATTGCTGTGCACTGTAAGAATTCCCTTCTTTTTTGAGCTTCTTAATATGGTATGTCAATAGGGGAGTGTAGTTAGAGGATCAGTGACAAACAAGAGGACATCATCAGCACATAAACATAGTTTATGGGGATTGGATCTTAATTGAACTCCAGGAAATGCTGCATCTGAACAGATTTGGCTGCTAGAGGCTCAATTGCCAAAACAAAAATGAGAGTAGAGAGGGGACAGCCCTGACGGGTGCCATTAGAAATTGAATAGGCATCTGACAGAAATCCATTGCTGAACACTAGAGATGTGCAGCGGGCATTTTTCGTGTTTTGTGCTTTGGTTTTGGATTCGGTTCCGTGGTCATGGATTCGGACGCATTTTGGCAAAAACAACCCTTCCAGATTTTTGTCGGATTCGGATGCATTTTGGATTCGGGTGTTTTTAAAAAAACAAACTCAAAAACAGCTTAAATCATAGAATTTGGGAGTAATTTTGATCCTATAGTATTATTAACGTCAATAACCATAATTTCCACTCATTTCCAGTCTCTTATGAACACCTCACACCTCACAATATTATTTTTAGTCCTAAAATTTGCACCGAGGTCACTGGATGACTAATCTAAGCGATCTAAGTGGGCGGCACAAACACCTGGCCCATCTAGGAGTGGCACTGCAGTGTCAGACAGGATGGCACTTAAAAAAATAGTCCCCAAACAGCACATGAAGCAAAGATAAATAACAAAAGAGGTGCAAGATGAAATTGTCCTTGGGCCCTCCCACGCACCCTTATGTTGTATAAACAGGACGTGCACACTTTAACAAACCAATCATTTCAGCGACAGGGTCTGCCACACAACTGTGGCTGAAGTTACTGTTTGGTTTGGGCCCTCACCAAAAATGAAGCAATCAATCTCTCCTTGCACAAACTGGCTCTACAGAGGCAAGATGTCCACCTCAAGCTCATCGTCTGATTCCTCACCCCTTTTACTGTGTACATCCTCCTCCTCACAGAGTATTAATTTGTCCCAACTGGAATCCACCATCACTTGCTGGTAAATGTCTCCACGGAGGAATTGATTATAATTCATTTTGATGAACATAATATTCTACACATTTTCTGGAAGTAACCTCTAATGCCAATCGCTGACAAGGTGACTGGCTGCACTAAACACTCTTTCGGAGTACACACTGGAGCAGTTTGTGCAAGGGCCTCCAAATTGCCTCTTTTTCCTGCCAGTATACGTACGGACTGTCTGACGTGCCTACTTGGATGCTGTCACTCATATAATCCTCCACCATTCTTTCAATTGTGACAGAATCATATGCAGTGACAGTAGACGACATGTCAGTAATCGTTGGCAGGTCCTTCAGTCGGGACCAGGTGTTAGCACTTGCTCCTGACTGCCCTGCATCACCGCCAGTGGGTTGTTTTGGAAATGTTATCCTTTTACTGGCAGCTCCAGTGGTGATTGAAAATGAAGGAGGAGCTGTTGGCGGGTCACTTTCCGCTTGACTTGACAATTGTCTCCCCAGCAGGTCTTTGAACATCTGCAGACTTCTGTCTGCTGGAAAGAGAGATACAACATAGGCTTTAAACCTAGGATCGAGCACGGTGGCCAAAATGTAGTGCTCTGATTTCAACAGATTGACCACCCATGAATCCTGGTTAAGCGAATGAAGGGCTCCATCCACAAGTGCCACATGCCTAGCGGAATCGCTCCATTTTAGCTCCTCCTTCAATCTCTCCAGCTGCTTCTGCAAAAGCCTGATGAGGGGAATGACCTGACTCAGGCAGTGTCTGAACTGACTTCATGTGTGGCAAGTTCAAAGGATTGCAGAACCTTGCACAACGTTGAAATCATTCTCCACTGCGCTTGAGTCAGGTGCATTCCCCCTCCTTTGCCTATATCGTAGGCAGATGTATAGGCTTGAATGACCTTTTGCTGCTCCTCCATCCTCTGAAGCAAATAGAGAGTTGAATTCCACCTCGTTACCACCTCTTGCTTCAGCTGATGGCAGGGCATGTTCATGAGTGTTTGCTGGCGCTCCAGTCATTGGCACGCGGTGGCTGAATGCCGAAAGTGGCCCACAATGTTTCGGGCCACCGACAGCATGCCCCTGTTGTTTTTCAAAAAATTCTGCACCACCAAATTTATTGTATGTGCAAAACATGGGACATGCTGGAATTTGCCCACATGTAATGTATGCACAATTTTGGTGGCGATGTCACAAATCCCCTGGAGAGTCCATTTGGGGAATGCCAATCTGCGATGATGTTCCTCAGTTTCCGTAAGAGGTTGTCAGCTGTGTGCCTTTTATGGAAAGCGGTGATACAAAGCGTAGAATGCCTAGGAATGAGTTGGCGTTTGTGAGATGCTGCTACTGGTGCCGCCGCTGTTGTTGCTGCGGGAGGCAATACATCTACCCAGTGGGCTGTCACACCAGGGACGTGCGGTGAGCTAAATTTCTTAGGAGGCACTGGCTAGCACCAGAGCCAGATTTACAAGCAACATATGAGCCAAAGGGTACATGGTGGCATTATACACATGTGCAACAGTATAAACAGTATAAACTCCTGAAAATTTGGTGAGTTTTGATCAGAGATGTGCGGAAAAGATACACAGGGGAAGCACTGCCTCACCTGCCATAGACTTTATACTCCACAGTTTTGGCTATAATAATGATTAGAATAATGCAGAGAAGATATTTCAAACATATTCTTTGTATTTTTCATATACTTTATACAGTAAAATCTCTGGCACAAACGTTAGTATGACAGGAAAGGCTCTGCCTCACCTGCCTCACCCCACCGCACGTCACTGTGTCACAGTCATATAGTTCTTAGTCTGCCCTGCTCCACTTGTCCACATGTCCGTGGTTAAGTGGACAGTGGGTACAACTGCATTTTTTAGGACACTTTTTCTGACGTCTGTGTACATTCTCGGTATCGACTACCTAGAGAAGTGGAACCTAGGTGGGATTTGGTACCGGGAACACACTCCCTCAAGCAATTCTCTAAGTCCCTGTGAAATAACGGTGGATACTGGACGCACGTCTAACACCAACATAGTTGTCAAGACCTGAGTTATCCACTTTGCAACAGGATGACTGCTGTGATATTTCATCTTCCTCGCAAAGGACTGTTGGACAGTCAATTGCTTACTGGAAGTAGTACAAGTGGTCTTCCGACTTCCCCTCTGGGATGACGATTGACTTCCAGCAGCAACAACAGTAGCGTCAGCAGCAACAGCACCAGTAGGCGTTCCACTCAAGGATCAATAGGAGGAATCCCAGTTAGGAGAGGACTCGTCAGACTTGCCAGTGACATGGTCTGCAGGACTATTGGCGTTCCTGTCTAAGGAGGAAAATGACATTGAGGGAGTTGGTCGTGTGGTTTGCAGGAACTTGGGTAGAAGAGGAAGAAGGGATTTAGTTGTCAGTGGACTGCTCCCGCTGTCACCCAAAGTTTTTGAACTTGTCAATGACTTCTGATGAATGCACTCCAGGTGACGTATAAGGGAGGATGTTCCTAAGTGGTTAACGTCATTACCCCTACTTATTACAGCTTGACAAAGGCAACACACAGCTTGACACCTGTTGTCCGCATTTCTGTTGAAATAATTCCACACTGAAGAGGTGATTTTTTTTTTGTATTTTGACCAGGCATGTCAATGGCCTTATTCATCCCTCGGACAACAGGTATCTCCCCAGGTGCCTGACTTAAACAAACCACCTCACCATCAGAATCCTCTTCGTCAATTTCCTCCTCAGCGCCAGCAACACCCATATCCTCATCCTGGTGTACTTCAACAGTGACATCTTCAATTTGAATATCAGGAACTGGACTGTGGGTGCTCCTTCCAGCACTTGCAGGGAGTGTGCAAATGGTGGAAGGAGCCACCTCTTCCTGTCCAGTGTTGGGAAGGTCAGGCATTGCAACCTACACAATTACGTCATGTGAAGCTGAACCACTAGTCATGAGGAACATAGGAGAGGGCCTTAGCCATTCCTTGCCACTCCGTGTCGTAAATGGCATATTGACAATTTTACGCTTCTCCTCAGATTATTTTAATTTAGATTTTTGGGTCATTTTACTGAACTTTTGCTTTTTGGATTTTACATGCTCTCTACTGTGACATTGGGCATCAGCCTTGGCAGACAACGTTGATGGCATTTCATCATCTCTGCCATGACTAGTGGCAGCAACTTCAGCACTAGGTGGAAGTGGATCTTGATCTTTCCCTATTTTATCCTCCAAATTTTTGTTCTCCATTTTTTAATGTGTGGAATTATATGCCAGTAATATATCTGGAATTAGACGGCAGTAATATCTGGAATTAGATACCACTAGATGACCTATACACAGTGACAGGACACTACCAGAGCACCCTACAGCAGCAAGATGCAGCACAAGACACTGTACTAGTATTAGTAATGTAGTATTACTGAGCACCACAATACACTGAGCACTGATTATACTGAGCACTGATGATACTGAGCACTGATACTGAGCACTGATGATACTGAGCACTGATACTGAGCACTGATGATACTGAGCACTAATTATACTGAGCACTGATGATACTGAGCACTGATACTGAGCACTGATGATACTGAGCACTGATACTGAGCACTGATGATACTGAGCACTGATGATACTGAGCACTGATGATACTGAGCACTGATGATACTGAGCACTGATACCGAGCACTGATGATACTGAGCACTGATAATACTATGGAGAACTGACACTGAGCATCACGATGCAGCACAAGACACTGTACTAGTATTAGTGAGCAGCAAAAAAGCACTCTGGAATTGTCACCCCCCAGATACCACTGTGACTGGAATGATGATGAACGATACACAGTCACAAGACACTACTACCACAGCACCCTACAGCAGCAAGATGCAGCACAAGAGAGACACAGTACTAGTATTACTGAGCAGCAATAAGCGCTGATACTGAGCACTGATATTGAGATTTGCCACTGAGAGAACATAGCCACATCCTCTCTGTACCCTCTACAATGCACAAGTGAAAATGGCGGCGATGCGCAGCTCTTTATATGGAGTCCGAATCTCGCGAGAATCCAACAGCGGAATGATGATGTTTTGCCTCGTTCGGGTTTTCTGAGTCAGGCGGGAACAACCGAGCCTGGCTCGGACCCGTGTAAAACATGTGGAGTTCGGGGGGGAGGGGGGGTTCGGTTCTCGGAGAACCGAACCCGCTCATCTCTACTGAACACTCAAGCAGATGGCGAACTATATAACGCTAGCATAGATGACAGTATCTGGTCCTGAAAGCCTTATTTAATAAGTAATTCCCACATATATAACCAATTCAGGTGGTCGAACGCCTTCTCCGCATCGAAAGAGAGCAAAAGTAGGCCTTGATTAGATGGGAGAGAATTATATATATTATATTAAATACTCTACGAGTATTGTCAGAGGCCTGTCTACCGTATACAAATCCCACTTGATCATGGTGAATAAGAGAAGAGAGAAATTTGTTTATATGGGAAGTTATTAGCTTAGCGAAAAGTTTAATATCTCCGTTTAACAATGGTGTCAGTAGGCTGGGTCCTTTCCTGGTTTGGGATTTGTGACAACCTGAGCTTTCGGGAGAATACCTTGGGAGGTTATTTAGTTGAAAACATTTACCAATGTGGGTGTCAAATGGTCATAGAAAGTAATATAAAAGTAATTGATAAAACCATCAGGACCCAGGGCTTTGCTTTTAGGGTGGCATTTTATTGCCTCATTAACTTCTAAAGAGGACCAGGGGGCACTCAAGGTCTCTAACTGCTTAGCAGACAATGAAGGAAGTTCCAAACGTGACAAGAAAGAGTTGATAGAAGAAAGAGAAGGTTGGAAAGTAGAAGGATCTGAGGAAAGATTATATAGTTGAGTATAGTAAATGGCAAACTGGTTCGATACCTCGAGTGGATTAGAGATCTTAGGGGTAAATTTACTAAGATGGGAGTTCTATTTAAGATGGGATGTTGCCCATAGCAACCAATCAGATTCTACTTCTCATTTACCTAGCACCTTCTAGAAGATAATACCTGGAATCTGAGTGGTTGCTATGGGCAACATCCCATATTAAATAGAACTCCCATCTTAGTAAATTCACCCCTGAAATACAAAATATATGTTTAATTATATTTCTGGCCTGTTTGACTCGTAGTTTATGGGCAACATTTTACCAGGTCTGTTGCCTACTAAACAAAACTGTTGACATAGTCTATTGAGGGCAGCCTGGGTACATGCCATAACTAGCTTCTGAAGCTGGCTCCTTACAGCAGAGATTTCTTTATGAAGGGAATTAGATAGATCATTTTTGTTTTTGTCTTCTAGGTCTTTTAGTTTAAATTCTAGATTGGATTGTCGTTGTAAATTTTGCCTTTTTAGCTTAGTCCCAGCCTGTATAGCTGTCCCTCTATCTATGGCATTAAGAGCACACCAAAAATTCAAGGTGAACATGTCCAGAGGGGAATAAGAGACCAGGGTGTTTATTTACTAAGATTTGTGTTTCTGTCGAATTGGTGGGAGTTTTGAACTCAAATTTTATCGGTCGGAATTTTCTGTAATTTTTGAAATTATTTTTGGTTATTTACTAAAGTGCAGAGTTTTAATTTTTCATTTTTTCAGATGTCGATGTTATTCGTATTGTCGGGCACTGTTTTACGGGAGTGATTAGTAAAACACTGCCGGACATAACACAATGAAGTCCGGCTGATCAGTGAGACCTGTGCAGTGCTTCATTGTGTACAGTATGAGAAGTATTTAAACAGTTAAAAGTTAGAAAACAAATTGTGTGGGGTCCCCTCTCCTAAGCATAACCAGCCTTGGGCTCTTTGAGCTGGCCCTAGTTGTTTAAATAATGGGGAAAAAATGACTGGGGTCCCCCCATATTTAGACAACCAGCACCGGGCTCTTGGGCCAGCCCTGGTTCCAAAAATATGGGGGACAAAAGACGTAGGGGTCCCCCATATTTTTAAAACCAGCACCAGGCTCCACTAGCTGAGAAGATAATGCTACAGCTGGGGCACACTTTTATATAGGTCCCTGCGGCCGTGGCATTAACACCCAAACTAGTCACCCCTGGGTCCCCCCTTCCAGGCAACCAAGGATCAGGGGTGAAGCACGCTGTCAATCTTCTTGTGATTGCGCCTGCAATCACTTTCGTCGGTCCTGGCATCGTTGCCCGGTGACTGTCGTCGCTGGGCAATGACGCGCATGTGCAATGCAGGGCAATTTATCCATCAGGTACACGGGAATATCAGCAGCGGCAGCTACTGTAATTGTGAAGTATTAATATATCTCCAATACATTTCTCATACTAACTTCCAACAGGTATCTGGCTCAATGTTGCATATATGTTTGAAAAAATATTTTCCTTATGATTTATAATGTGCTGATGGAGAGTTCATACAAACGCCACACAGTATTTTTAAGTGCCATCCTGTCTGCCACTGCAGTGCCACTCCTAGATGGTCCAGGTGTTTGTGCAGCACACTTGTGTCGCTTAGCTTAGTAATACAGCTACCTCATTGCACCTCTTTTACTTCTTTGCATCATGTGCTGTTTGGGGTCTAGTTTTTTTACATGCCATCCTGTCTGTCATTGCAGTGCCACTCCTAGATGGGCCAGGTGTTTGTGCCGCACACTTGTGTCGCTTAGCTTAGTCATACAGCCACCTCGGTGCAACCTTTTGGCCTAAAAACAATATTGTGAGGTGTGTGGTGTTCAGAATAGACTGGAAATGACTGGAAATGAATGTTATTGAGGTTAATAATACTGTAGGATCAAAATTCCCCCCAAATTCTGTGATTTTATCTGTTTTATGTTTTATTTAAAAAATCATCCAGATCCAAAACCAAAACACGAAAGGGTGGTTTTGGCAAAACCAATCCAAAACCAAAACACAAGCAAGCAATTAGAACCAAAACCAAAACACAAAACACGAAAAGTGCCCGCCGCACATCTCTATAAAGTATTATAAAAATAGATACAAATTAATTTCAAAGTTTTAGTATTTTAATAATGCATGTAATTTTCACATTTATTTAAGTAAGCATACATTACAAATTATAAGAAAACTTAACTGTAAATTGCCATCTTACAGTAATTTTTAAAAAAATCCTTTCATCTATATGATTTAAATGACAATTTTTTATTTATTTACAATTTATTTCTATTTTATAAATTTCCTCTTTATTAAACAATATGGTTAAAGTAATGCAACTTGACAACTTTAAACTGCAGTTGAAACAAGATGTGTTAGGTAAAACTTCTTTGATGTCAAACTGATAAAATACATGTTTTTTTTCTGAATTATTTTTGCCAAATTATTAGACAAAAAAAGGTATGAAACTAGTATCAAATATTTGAAATAATACTGGTTTTTGGATTGGAAGGGCTAGTTTGTGTCCCTACAGATAAATTGGAAGTCCTTCAGGCTGAATTGGAATAACTTATCCATCTTCTTAAAAAAATAGTTAGACTATTAGCTACTGTACAACAAGATCTTGCCATAATATTGAGAGATTCAGACTGTTGTGAGAATACAGGGCCTAATTTAGACCTGATCGTAGTTGTGCTAAATTTAGAACATCTACGATCAGTCACACAGACATGCAGGGGGGGGGGGGGCACCCAGCACAGGGCTAGTCCGCCCCACATGTCAGGCCCTCCATCCCCGCACAAGTAGAAAAGCATTGCACGGTGGCGATGCTTTTGTACTTCAGGAGTAGCTCCCTACCAGCGCAGCTCATGCGCACTGGCAGGGAGCTACTCGTCACTGTGAGGATCGCATACGGTTCGGGCATGCCTGTGTTGCCCGGACCGTGCTCTTAAAATGGTACCCAAACGCCAATCAGGCAGAGGCGATCGCAGGGCTGAAACGACCGTCGGCTGTCTGGCATACACCGGCGCACTGCGGCGCCGGTGCAAGCACAGTTCAGACCTGATCAGCTGCTGTTCGAAAATGCACAGCACTGATCTGGTCTGAAATAGGCCCTAAGTGTGAAGAGTTGAGTTAATATTACCTAAATCTTCATAGATAACTCTTACTTTATTAGTAAGGAAGTGTTCATAGTGCTTTATAGACTCTTTGCATACTGTGCTGATATGTTTGGCCATGGGATTGCTTGCTTTTATAGTGGTATTGATTACTGGTTTATTTTGACTGTCATTGATGAGGATTTTGGTAGAATTTGAAATATCTGAATGTATGGAAACTCCAATTTAATTTAAATCTTCCTTTTCAGTCTGTTCATCTGCAAATTATTGCAGTGCTGATTCACTCGCTATACTAGAATTTATGTCTTCAGATTCTTTAAACTGTCCCCAAAAATCTTGAAATTCAGAATCTGGATCCATGTCATATTACTTTTTCTGACTGGTAAAAAGAAAGGAAAATATTTTGAATTTTTGTTTAAAGTAATTTCAATTACAAAAATGTAACTGCATTATGATGGGGTATTTCTAAATGAAATTTTTTTTTTAAATAATTATTCATGGCCTATTTGTAATAGATGTGGCATTTGGTATGCGTGACCTCGATGATACATAGAATCAGTTGAAGATGTAATATATTAAAGAAAGCTATGTATTAGGACACAACTTGAATCAATATTGATAAAAAGGAGACATAACACCTCCTGCATCATTAACATTTATTCTTTTCAGTGTATGAAAATAAGAAATGTCGCATGTATTTAACATTACAACAGCTGCCAAGAACACATGCCCAAATGGGCTACTTTTCATACATTTCAGCTTGTCACCCCCAACAGTTGAATAGCTCCTTTGGGCGCCATCTAGTGCAGCTGGCAATAAAACAACTGAATATTGCCTTTAGACTCACAACCATTAGCCTTTATGTATCTTCCCAACGATTTAAAATCTGTTGTCTACTACAGGGTAAATTGGTCAGGTCTCACAGTACCAGCAACAACACAACTATAGGATACCCTCACACTAAACCCCTATACACTGTACACTGTACAATAGAGCATTTTTGGTTGCCTCACCTCAACCTCACGCATTGTTTAACCTCAGCTACTCAACAAGGGGATCAGTATGTAATCCTGATGGACGGGGTCCCGGTGGTCGGAATCCCAACACCAGAATCCCAACCAGCACAATCCCGACAGGGGGCGAGCGCAACGCAGCCCCTTGCGGGATCGCTGCGCTCGCCACGCTGCGGGCGCGGTGCCTCGCTATGCTCAGCACACTAATTTATTCTCCCTCTATGGGTGTCGTGGACACTCATATGTTGGGATTGGGCCGGTCGAATCCCTCAACAAGACATCATGGTTTTCTTTCTGTATTCCATCATTTTCAAACTCCCCTGTGTCAGATCTTACCGAACACTTCAGATAAGATCTATTTCTGGGAGTTGATTAGCATATTTTGATGCAAACATTTCCTTCAGGCTTTGAAGTTTAACCGCACATTAATATTCCTGGTAGCCCCACTACCACCCTGCTGATATCAAAACTTGCTCCGCAATCTAACATGTTCCTTACCCACTCATAGCCACAACCGTTATCTACCTTCAGAACTAAAATATTTACCAAAATGAAGAATTGAATCATGAATGTAATCAGTTTTCAAATTTCTAGGCAAATTTGACATTTCAGCAAAATCCGGGGCTGTAATTTAAAAAGACTCCTTATAAAGATGAGTGATTTAACACCAGTCATGTATAGGGGTTATACCGCACAGCTAATAAGTAGATTTAAACAACAGATATTTTATTTACCAAAATACACTGATAAAGGAAAAAATACTTTTTCAATCGAGTTCAATTTGGCGGTGCACACAGAGTCAGTAGCAAAACATGTTGGACAAAAGGAGAGAAAGAAGACTCTTTTGTGGGTGCACTCTTGATTTAACACCAGAACAATATTTTATTTGGTTGTACATGAAGTGAAGAGATAAAGTGGCCAAGTCTCTTGTGGATAAACCAAAGGTGCTCTCTAGGATTTTATTGAAATCACTAATGTAAGTATCAAAGCTCATTCCGATGTGGTTATAATAGATATCACTTCTGCTTTCTTGGAGGCAGCACTGATACTGCAGATGCCTCCTGCTGCAGTAAGGATCTTACCTGTGCCCATGGACACTGCATTGCATCTTTCTCCCATGACCAGCGACTTATGGCACCTACAGTACGATGCCACACATTCCAGTTGTCACAGAGAACAGAAAATCTCCATCCTATAGCAGAGATCCCTGACCACTTCCCACCCCCTAAACGTCAGCGACAAAACTCAAATGGCAGCAACTGTCATCTGCTTGCAACGCTGCAGGATCCATTTGAACAGAATGAGTACTGCACATTCACAAAGTACTGAACATTGGTATTTTGCACATGATAAACCAGGAGCAACCACATAAAATAAAGTATCAAGCCAAAAAAGTTGCAAAGGAATGCAAGTCAGAAAGAATATGTATTGGTGGAAGAATGAGGGGGAGAGGGAAGGAGAAGGAAGAGAGTTATACTTTTACAGATAAATAGAGAGGCTGAGACGAAAAGAGCCAAAGCCGAATGTAAATACAAATAGACATAAACAGAGAGATTATTTTAAATAAGGCAAAGGATGGTATCCTATTAGCTGCTGTCATTGACCATGGGTAATTAGTGCGCCGGGGCTATTCAATTAGTTCCGATAAACTGGCGCGAGGCATGGCTTATCAGGGATTTTGTTTTCTCTCAGGCAGGTGAAGCTAAATCCCGAATCTAGCGAAAACATTCAGATTTCACTGAACCTATGTGTTTTAGATAGGAAAGGTATTATTGTGTGGCAATCTAATTGGTTAGCCTGTAAATAAATATTGGTGAAACATCCGTAAAAAGTGTGAAAAACTTTTATTTTTTGCACCCAATCTTTTATGTCACGTAATTAGATACTCCCCAAAATATCATTAAAATACTTTCTCTAAACTTACCAATGGTAAAATTGAAAGCACTAGTATCAATTCCTCCACCAGCAACAGCCACTGGAGGGATAATTACTTGTATTTTCTTCTCCCTTTCTAGAAATAGAATTTCTAGAGGTAGACTGCCACCTGTGCCCTTTGAATGATTTTGCACGATAGATAATTTACTCTTGCAATTGCAGTCCATGTACATAATCCATTGGCACTCACATCATCAACAATTAGATGCCATATAGACTCTGTGGGGTAAATTAACAAAGGCAGGAGTTTTTAGAACTGGTGATGTTGCCCATAGCATCCAATGAAATTCTATCTATTATCTTCTAAAAGCAGCTATATAAATGTTAAGTAGAATCTGATTGGTTGCTGTGAGCGACATCAACACTTCTGAAAAAACTCCTACCTTAGTAAATTTACCCCTCTGCATTTATACGAGTTTTGCATACTTGGTCATCTAAAAAGTCTATTGTAATTTTTATGCACTGAATCCACAAAAACATAATTTTCAATATTGGTAAAACTGTAGGATTTTACATGATCTGGATTTTTTTTTCTTCTTGGTTTTCTTTATCCAAATAGTGGTCACTGTGGTGAGAGTAGTATATGTGGGTACCTCTGTCATTTTTTAAAATTAGTGTATTAGATTCTACAAAACAAAAACAAAAACAAAAAAATAGGAAAAAAAAAATAAATTTACAAAACAAAAATACAGCCACTTCCAAAGACATCCACAAAGTATCTACTAAACAATTTTCCACACTCAAACATCATATCAAAATGCCTTTCTTTAATTAAATTATGGTCTCCACATTAGACTTTAATTAGAATGGGCAAAAGAAAAGAAAACTCTACTTGCTGGGGCACTCTTATAAAAATGGCATAATTGAAATACTTATCTTTTAATTAATGTCCTTAAAATTGACTCACAAACACATGACGAAACTAAATTCAAAAAGAAAAAAGCTTAAATGAGAAAAAACATATAACATATTATTAACATATTAACATGTACTAGCAAATATGTGATATATGTCATTATTTGCCCATGTGGGCTGTACTATGTTGGGAAAACGGAATGTCAATTAAAAGTACGTCTTACCCAACATAGATCAGCTATCAGAGCAGCCCTGAACACTGGGGACAGTGAACAACCCCTTGCACGCCACTTTGCAGCATATAAACACAATCTAGCCAGTTTGAAGTATAAACCCATAGATCACGTTCCAGCACATAGATGGTGAGGCGATAGGGGCAAATTATTATTACAAGTAGAATCCAGCTGGTTTTTCTGCCTGGATTGTGTTGCCCCCAAAAGCCTCAATGAATCACTTACATTGAGTCATTTCCTATAAGCTGATTTGTGTAGAGTAGTATATCCCATGCCATAGTGGTTTAGTAGCCTTATGTTATAAAAAAGATTATAAAAAAGAATACAAAAAAGAATTTAAATAAAATTAATTGGATTATTTGCCCTAAGGTGTATTTCTTTTGGGTACACAAATATGGTATTCAATTTGGCCACAAGATGGCAGTAATGTAGGGAATGTCACCAAAAAGCACACTGTAACGTAAAAGATTCTAACATAGATTATGTTGATACAAAAGTATGTTCAATGTATATTTTAAAATATTTTTATAGCTTTTTATTCATTCTAGTATTGTTACATATTTACCACAGATAGTTTGTTTGTCTAATATACAGATCACATAGCAGAATATGTGAGCACGTTGTTTTGAATACATATAGATGTTTAGCACTTAGTATAAGATGTTTTTTCACACATGCAGAGGGCGCATACTATGTGAATGCAGCCTCTGCTCCTATAAATTATTGTTTTGCACTGTGAGGTTTTGTAATGTCATCCCTTGTTGTTGTTTTCAGCTGGTTGCCATGGTCCCTGCAGCCGGATGAGTGATGTCACGTCCAGTGCAATGGAGGCAGCCGCAACGGGAATTGCTCGCTACAGGAAGGCGGCTGGTGAGACTCGGGCTCCACTGACACAAACAGGGAGGGGGTAAGTTTATGCACTGTGTATTTAAGCTCACTGTTATCACTTGGCTTTGTCTGAAGAAAGGGAGAAATCCCCGAAATGTCACTTGAATAAAGCATGCCCTATGGGGCATTTATGCAGATTGACTACTGAATACAAGTCTCCGAGTGCCACCTATTGTATTGACCTTCCACGTCACTGGGGATCGCACCCCAGAGGAGGGCACCGGAGCCAGTCAGTATATGCCTGGAGTGCCTGGATTTTCTGTTTATATATATATATATATATATATATATATATATATAGAAGTGGGTCCAGCTATGTTGCCCATGGCAACCATTCAGATTCCAGGTATTATCTGTTAGAAGGTGCTAAATAAATGAGAAGTAGAATCAGATTGGTTGCTATAGGCAACATCCCATCTTAAACAGAACTCCCATCTTAGTAAATTTACCCCCTGGTGTCTTAAATAACTTAGCATGCATGTATCAGTCTAAGTTATTTAAGATGCCAGGAGTGCTGCACCTGTCAATATGTGTATGTATATGTATATGCATTACTTTATTATCAATATCAACGTTTCAAATGCCTTTTATAAAACACCTTTTGTCAGGATACTATGATATAAAACAAAGTTTACCTTTATAACACCCTGTGAAAGTGAAAGACACATGGAGTGATGCCCATTTTCTTACTGTATTACTGGGATTTCCATGTCAGGGATTTCCCAGCTTGCTGTAATTGGATTGCCGGTCATCCATGGGAAAAATTATATATATATATATATATATATATATATAATTATTATTATTATTATTATTTAGATTTTTCTTTACCTTTGAGCCGGCACTCCTTCAGTCCCCTTGCTGCTGGATTACTTGCTTGCGGTGCCTTCCTTAGTGGAGTGAATACTCCGATGCATAACTGAACAATGAAGGCAGCACTCAAAGACTTAAAACTAGAGATGTGTGGCGGGCACTATTTGTGTTTTGTGTTTTGGTTTTGGATCTGGCTCCCCGCTTGTGTTTTGGATCTGGATAGATTTTGCCAAAACCAACCTTTTGGGTTTTGGTTTTAGATCTGGATGATTTTTGATAAAAACAGCTAAAATCAAAGAATTTGGGGCTAATTTTGATCCTATGGTATTATTAACCTCAATAACATTTATTTCCACTCATTTCCAGTCTATTCTGAACACCTCACACCTCACAATATTGGTTGCACGAGGTAGCTTGATGACTTTACTAAGCGACAAAAGTGTGCGGCACAAACACCTGGGCCATCTAGGGTTGCACTTTTAAAAACTAGACTCCAAACAGCACATGATACAAAGAAAATGAGGTGCAATGAGGTTGTTGGATGACTAAGCTAAGTGACACAAATGTGCGGCACAAACACCTGGCCCATCTAGGAGCGGGACTGCAGTGGCAGACAGGATGGCAGTTTTAAAAACTAGGCCCCAAACAGCACATTATGCAAAGAGAAAAAAAACGAGATTTATGGTAAGAACTTACCTTTGTTAAATCTCTTTCTGCGTGGTACACTGGGCTTCACAAGGATAGACATTGGGGTGTAGAGTAGGATCTTGATCCGAGGCACCAACAGGCTCAAAGCTTTGAATGTTCCCAGAATGCAAAGTGCCGCCCACTCCATAACCCTGCCTCCCTGCACAGGAGCTCAGTTTTTAGTTAACCAGCCCAATGCAGTAGCAGGAAAAGAGACGACAACGGTTAGTAGCCACATACACCACACTCTCACGACAGGAGAAGTGTCAACGGCTAATGCCATACCAACCCAAAGAAGCTAAGTGCGTCAGGGTGGGCGCCTTGTGGAGTCCAGTGTACCTCGCAGAAAGATATTTAACAAAGGAAAGTTCTTACCATAAATCTCATTTTCTGCTGCGTGGTACACTGGGCTCCACAAGGATAGACATTGGGGATGTCCTAAAGCAGTTCATTATGGGAGGGGACACACTGTAGCGGGCACAATGACCCGGCGTCCAAAGGAAGCATCCTGGGAAGCGGCAGTATTGAAGGCATAGAACCTTATGAATGTGTTCACTGAGGATCACGTAGCCGCCTTGCACAATTGTTCAAGGGTCGCACCACGGCGAGCCGCCCAAGAAGGTCCAACAGACCGAGTAGAATGGGCTGTAATGTGAGCAGGAGCCGACCGACCAGCCCTCACATAAGCATGTGCAATCACCATTCTAATCCATCTGGCCAAAGTCTGCTTGTGAGCAGGCCAGCCCCGTTTGTGAAATCCAAACAGTACAAAGAGAGAATCAGATTTCCTAATGGAAGCAGTTCTCTTCACATAGATATGGAGAGCCGTACCACATCCAAAAACCGCTCTTTGGGAGACAGATCAGGAGAAACAAGTGCCGGAACTACAATCTCCTGGTTAAGGTGGAACGAGGAAACGACCTTAGGTAAATATTCGGGACGAGTCCTCAGAACCGCCCGGTCACGGTGAAATATCAGATATGGGGAACTACAGGACAAGGCTCCCAAATCCAACACTCTTCTAGCTGAAGCAATAGCCAGCAGAAACACCACCTTAAGGGAAAGCCACTTAAGATCAGCTGAACCAAGAGGTTCAAACGGAGACTCTTATAACACCTCCAAAACCACCGACAAGTCCCAAGGAGCCACAGGCTGGACATACGGAGGTTGGATACGTAACACACCCTGATTAAAGGTATGCACATCAGGTAAGGTCGCAATTTTTCTCTGGAACCACACCGACAAGGCAGAAATATGAACCTTGAGGGAGGCCAGACGCAGGCATAAGTCCAGGCCCTGCTGAAGAAAAGCCAACAACTTGGCTGTACTAAACTTGGAAGCGTCATAATCGTTAGATGCGCACCAAACAAAGTAAGAATGCCAGACCCTATAGTAAATCCGAGCAGAAACCGGTTTCCGGGCCTGCAACATAGTTTGAATGACCGCCTCAAAAAACCCTTTAGCACTTAAGACGGAATCTTCAAGAGCCACGCTCTCAAAGACAGCTGGGCTAGGTCCTGATAGACACAGGGCCCCTGAACGAGGAGGTCTGGGCATTGTGGAAGTAGAATTGGACGCTCTGACGATAGGCCTTGCAGGTCTGAGAACCAGTGCCGTCTTGGCCACACTGGAGCTATGAGAAGCAGAATTCCTTTTTCTTGCTTGAACTTCCGAATTACCCTGGGCAGGAGTGACACCAGAGGGAACACGTACGGCAGCCGAAACCTCCATGGCACCACCAGCGCATCCACGAATGCTGCTTGAGGATCCCTTGTCCTTGCTCCGAAGACCGGACCCTTGTGATTGTGTCGAGACACCATCAGATCTACGTCTGGAAGACCCCACTTTTCCACTAAGAGTTGAAACACTTCTGGATGGAGGCCCCACTTGCCAGCATGTACGTCCTGACGACTGAGAAAGTCCGCTTCCCAATTCAGGACTTCCGGAATGAAGATTGCTGATATGGCCGGTAGATGGCTTTCCGCCCAATGTAGAATCCGTGAGACTTCCTTCATTGCTAGACGGCTTCGAGTGCCACCTTGATGTTTTATGTAAGCCACTGTGGTGGCGTTATCCGACTGCAATTGAACAGGACGGTTCTGAATTAAATGCTGGGCTATGTTCAATGCATTGAAGACCGCCCGCAATTCCAGAATGTTGATCGAGAGGAGGGACTCCTCCTTGGTCCACTGACCCTGAAGGGAGCGCTGCTCCAGCACCGCGCCCCAACCTCTTAGACTGGCATCTGTCGTCAAGAGGACCCAGTTGGATATCCAGTAGGGACGGCCCCTGGACAATTGTTGGTCCTGGAGCCACCAGAGCAGCGACAGACGGACCTGCGGAGTCAATGAGATCATTTGATACCTGATCTGGTGAGGCAGGCCATCCCAATTGGCTAGAATCAGCCTCTGGAGGGGACGAGAATGGAATTGAGCATACTCCACCATGTCGAATGCTGATACCATGAGGCCCAGCACCTGCATCGCCAAATGTATCGACACTTGTGGACGAGAAAGGAAGCAACGAATCCTGTCCTGAAGCTTCAGGACTTTCTCCTGACACAAGAACAACCTCTGGTTGTGAGTGTCCAATAGCGCTCCCAGATGCACCATGCTCTGAGCAGGGATCAGGGAGGATTTCTTCCAGTTGATGAGCCACCCGTGGGCTTGTAGAAACCGGACCATCATATCTAGATGACGTAGTAGAAGTTCTGGGGAATTTGCCAGGATTAACAAGTTGTCCAGATACCGCAGTATCCTGACCCCTTGACGGCGGAGTACCACCGTCATCACCGCCATGACTTTGGTGAAGACTCGCGGAGCCGTTGTTAAACCAAAAGGTAATGCCCGAAACTGGTAATGGAGGTTGCCAATAGCAAACCTCAGGTATTGCTGATGTGACGCTGCTATAGGAATATGCAGGTAAGCATCCTGTATGTCCAGGGAGACCATGTAGTCCCCAGGTTCCAAGGCCAGAACTATAGAGCGAAGGGTTTCCATATGGAACTTGGAAACCTTCACAAACCTGTCAATGCCTTGAGGTTGAGAATGGGCCGGGAGGACCCATTCGGTTTCGGGACTAGAAACAGCGGAGAATAGTACCCCCGGCCGCTCTGCGCAAGAGGCACCTGTACTACGACTCCTGTATCCAGAAGGGTCTGTACCACCGAATGCACAGTGTTTGCCTTTGTCTGGTCCAAAGGGACGTCTGTCTGGCAAAATCGATGAGGGGGTCAGTTTTTGAAGGCTATGGCGTAACCTCGAGTGACGACTTCCCATACCCAGGCATCTGAAGTGGTATTCAACCATTCTGGGTATACCCTAGAAGCCGGCCCCCCACCCTGGGATCCCCCAGGGGGGAGGCCCACCCCGTCATGCGGCAGGTTTATCGGCCTTGGAAGCTGGCTGACGGGCAGCCCAGGCTCTTTTGGGCTTTGGCTTACCAGGTTTGGAAGTGCGGGCCTGCTTGTTGTACACCTGACCTTTTGCTTTACCTGAAGGACGAAAGGGGTGAAAGGAAGTATCTTTAGCCTTCGACATAGAAGGAGTGGTACTTGGAAGACAGGCAGTTTTGGCAGTAGCCAAGTCAGCCACTATCTTATTTAAGTCCTCCCCAAACAGAATATCTCCCTTGAAAGGGAGTACCTCCAGGGTTTTTCTAGAGTCCAGATCCACAGACCAGGATCACAGCCACAATATCCGGCGAGCCAGGACTGACGTAGTAGAGGCCTTGGCTGCTAGGATACCGGCATCAGAAGCCACCTCTTTAATATAGTGAGAAGCTGTGACAATATATGACAAGCATTGTCTAGCATGGTCAGAAGAGATTTCAGCTTCTAACTCCAAGGCCCATGCTTCAATAGCCTCTGCAGCCCATGTTGCTGCAATAGTGGGCTTTTGTGCAGCAACCATGAGGGTGTAAATCGCATTCAGACAACCCTCCACACGTTTATCCGTAGGCTCCTTTAGAGACGTGACGGTAGTGACAGGTAGAGCTGAGGAAACCACCATCCTAGCCACATGTGAGTCTACTGGAGGAGGCGTTTCCCAATTCTTAGACAGTTCTGGTGCGAGGGGATAGCGAGCCAGCATCTTCTTTTGAGGCACAAACTTCGTACTCGGGTTTTCCCAGGGTTCCTGACGTATATCCACTAGTTGGTCAGAGTGAGGTAAAACTTGTTTAACCACTTTCTGACGCTTGAACCTATCTGGTTTCTTTAGGGGGAATGGATGGCTCGAGATCATCCGTAATCTGTAGAATTAACTTAATAGCCTCCAAAAGATCAGGAACATCCACATGTGAACTACCCTCCCCATCAGCCATATCTGAGTCAGAACCTGAGGGGTCAGTGTAAGTGCCATCTTCATCAGATGAGGTGTCAGTGACAGCAGTGGATTGTGAGGAGACAAGCGCTCGCTTAGAGGACCCTTTGGACTTAGGCGAGCGATGGTCAGACTTTTTAGTAGTCAGGTACTGGTTCAACTTCTTCAATTGGGCAGATAAATTGTCTGCCCATGGCGGGTTAGCTGCAGGGACCACATACGGTTGTACCGGCATAGGGGGTCCCATAGGGGGTGTTAGTTTATTAACTAGCTTATGTAGAAGCGTGGAGAAAGTGGCCCACGGTGGGTCCTTATGTACCTCCTTTGCCACAGTCCCACTGGGGGGCAAGGAGCCCCCAGAACCAGAGCCCACAGCTGCTATATTCTCCTCATAGGGATCTGTGGCTTCATCAACACTGGCAGTGTGTTCAGCCCCAGAACCGTTATCCTCAGAAGCAGACATGACATAACTTGCAGTATCAGGTAACACAGTACAATTGGCAGCAGCACAATACCTCTTACCCAAACCCCTGCGCAGTGTAGTCAGCACTAGCAGAGATAAAGGAGAGATATGGTGACTGAAATCACAGAGAAAAATACGTATTAAAGTATAATCCTATATCAATATAAAACCTGACGCACCAAGCCCCCTCAGGTTATAGAATATAGGGATAGCAAGTTGAGTGAAAGACACAAAATGGACACCACTCAGCTATCTAATGCACACACAGATAGTCACAGTTTGTACAATGCAGAGGTTATTACTAACAATAATACTGCACTGGACTAACTTATATATATATAGCTATATAGTCAATAGATATAACACTACACAGTAAGAACTGGATGTATATAACAGGGTAATTGTACTAGAAAACCCTGACTAAATGCACTCTTTCTTAACTAGCACTGTCTAAAAAGGCAGGTAGAATACTTAAGTGTCATGTAAAGTCACAGCACTGACAACCAGGCGGCTTTACACAGGAGGATTTGCCCAAGCAGTCCCAGGAACAGTGAAGCTGAGGGATAATGGCGCCCAGACACTGACAGGGAGTGAGGGAGAGACAGATATGCAGCTCCAGGGCGGGAACATTTGCGGGAAATGGCGCCATGGGGCTGGGGGAAGGGCTTCAGGTCTAAGCCTTATCCCCCTGCTGGCAAAACCACCGGGTACATTGGGCTACTGAAAATGGTTTAGAGAGAAAACCTGACCTGCACCCATGCCCTGGTGATCTAGTGGGATCGCCTGTACTGCCACAGTGTCCACCGCCAGCGTGCGTGGCCCGCCTCCCACTGACCGCAGCGGATCGCGATAAATACCGGGTCCCGCAAGCGGGACCCACTTACCACCTCCCGAATTGCGGCCACGCGATCCCAGAGAGCCCCCATCATGTGTGCCTGACGTGAAGAAAACCGGAGCCTCCTGCTGTAGTTACCCAGCAACCAGGGCTCGGGAGTGTACAGTGCCGCTTGGGAGAGCTGGAGCTGCAGCAGTGAATGTCTTCTGACATTTACCACCGCTGCTGCCCTTGAAGTCTTCACTTTTTTCTTCAAAAAAAGCTCTTCTTAGGGCTGGCTGGAGCAGCCCCTCTGTTATGTGCATGCTTACTGCAGCACCAACTACAAAACTGAGCTCCTGTGCAGGGAGGCGGGGTTATGGAGGGGGCGGCGCTGTGCATTCTGGGAACAGTCAAAGCTTTGAGCCTGTTGGTGCCTCGGATCAAGATCCTACTCTACACCCCAATGTCTATCCTTGTGGAGCCCAGTGTACCCCGCAGCAGAAAGAGGTGCAAGATGGATTTGTCTTTGGGCCCTCCCACCCACCCTTATGTTGTATAAACAGGACATGCACACTTTAACAAACCAATCATTTCAGTGGCAGGGTCTACCACACGACTGTAGCTGAAATGATTGGTTTGTTTGGGCGCCCACAAAAAAGAAAAAAAGCACTTACTCCCCCCAACAAAAAAGAAGCAATTCATCTCTCCTTGCACAAACTGGATCTGCAGAGGCAAGATGTCGCCGTCATCCTCATCCTCTGATTCCTCACCCCTTATAGTGTGTACATCCTCCTCCTCACAGAGTATTAATTCGTCCCCACTGGAATCCACCATCACAGGTCCATGTGGACTTTCTGGAGGCAATTGCTGGTAAATGTCTTCCCTGAGGAATTTATAATTCATTTTGATGAACATCATCATCTTCTCCACTCTACGACTTATACGGCAGTACCCCTGGACTTATAATGCCGTATAATGCAGTGCTTTAATTTAAGACATATACTTTTTGGGGGTCACAGCCCTGTTGTCATGGTGATGCAAATTTAAAAAAATCAATGAATGTCAGAGTCTTAATGTCAGAGTCTTAATGTCTTAATGTCAGAGGTACTCCCTGCCTGGCTTCTGGTCACATCTCCTCCGGTCCTCCTGGAAGTGACAGAACTCCGGTCTGTCCAACATGCTAGGATATTGTAACCATAGTAACCCACATAAATAACTACACCAACATAATAACACATCAAAATACATTGTGTCAACTATTCATAATATCAATTAGTCAAACAAATATAACAATACAGTGAAAAATGTTTTGTATGCAATCAATTACTTAATAAAGTGCTTGAAGTGTTGTGCATATACATTGTCAAAGTCAGAAAAATATCACGCTGCACGTTGCCATATATTCACCTCATGCGCGTGCCTGCTGCACGTGCACATTCTCTCCCGTGCGTGCGGATACTCGCAGCCGCGTGATGGCGCCTCGGCCATGCGCTCGAGCGCGTGGTATGTGCATTTACGGTAGAGTTTGTGTGCGTCTAGCGGGCGACTCAATCGTTAAATAATAAAACCAAATAGTATGTTTTATAGATAATGTTCCCCTTAATAATGACTGTAAGTTTGTTTAATGTAAATGGTCGCTGGACAGAGGAATTCCTCTTTGTATGGTACGAAGGGTCAGACAGGGTTTGAACAGCTGTGTCTGGTACCTAACTAAAGAACATTTTAATAGCAACAATCCGGTGTTGGTTAGGTAAAGATTAATCGCTCCTGCGTATAGTTATGGCCATTAGTAGATTCTGGACATTTCATATATTTGCGATTCATTACCCATGCGGCGGGAATCTTCAGATTCCCTCCCACCTGAGCAGTTTGATATAGTCACAGCCCACCTGTTCAAACTAACCTATGACCTTTTGTTATGATGCGAGGAGACATTCCTGTGTCCAATGAACAATGAGATTATAGGTCCCTTTGTAGTATACTGTACTCAGGGTATATAAGATCAGCCAGCCTGGGCAGCTCTCTCACTCTCCACAAACGGTTTTCATATTGACTAACTCGGAGCTGGTACCAGGCTGCGCAGCGATCATTCCCAGTGTGTGTAAGTAATTCTCTGCAAACCAACTTATTCTCTGTTTGTATTGGCCATTCCCTCTCTCTGTTATAGTATAAGTTTGTGACGCTATTGTATATTTTCTGTCTAGATATTCTGTTAGAATTATATGTTAGCTTGTAGTGTATGACTTGTAACTGTTTCCCCTTTTCAATATAACTAAAAGCTTGTTAGTAAAGGTGTTGGAACCTTAGCACGGTATTGTGTGTTCATTACATTGCAGAGGGTAATAGGAGCGTCTCGATCGCTCAAACAGCTTTAGTGTTAATCAGGTTAAGCAGCGTTATATCGCTACAGTGTTTCAGTACAAGGTTTACAGCATAAGAGTATCCTTTCTGTGTGTTACATTCAAGGTTTACTGATTGTCATCTTGTGAGCGTCTGCGCCGCTCGTGATCTCCTCGTGGTCTCGAGCGTCCGTTACGCTGGTAGCGTAGCATTACGGTAGTCGCTCGCCTATAGCGTGCTCGACACCAAGCGTAAGCTGTGAGCGAGCGTGCCGCATGTGCGTCTCGATCACGGCCGAGCGTATGCTACGCTAAGTGCGTACCCTTACGGTACCCCATACGCCAATTGCGTATTAAGTCTCTTACCCATATAGTGAAGGTTATAAGGTAATCTAAATCAGCATTATCAATTGGCGGCTCGTCCGTCCTCCACATATCCGCACTAGCGAAAACAAACGTTATCTGTCAGCAAGGGCGGGAAGGCAGTATCCCTTCGTATCGGGATACAGTAGTGCTGGCTAGATAAGCGTCTGTTTCGCTACGTTGAAGGAGTGCTGGTGGAATCCGGAACCGAAGGTAAGAACAATACGCTAGTGTCTTTTAAAACTGTTTATTTCTGTTTTGCGTACACACGCACGCACACACCTATATTTCTTTTCACTTGTGTATTTTTCACATATCACTTTCCTGGTTGCCATTTCACAATTGATATCGTGCTGAGAAAGATTTGTTGCTATTGTTAGTTAAAGAGTAAAAATAATACGTTAAGGAGTAATTTGTAATACACGCGCACGGCTTGCCTAAGATACAAGGAAGTTTGGTGTGGTGTTCAGTAGGTGATTACAGTTAAAGATCATCTACATTGATATAAACGTGTTAATTGTATTTCTGTGGATATACCTGGCTGGCGTACACGTGTCTCTAACAAAGGGCGGGACTAGTGTATGCGACGCAAGGGCCGACGCACGGAGCGTATATTACGCAACGGAGCGTCTGGGTACGCCCACATAATACAAGTCACACGATAGTATTGTTTTAATTAGGCGATAAGGAGGCAACGCGAAAATAGCGCAAATCGATCTCAGTGTCCAAAATTTTAAGCTAATAGATCCTTCTCTAGTTGTAACTCCTCGGGATTAGCCTGCGATACTGAATGAAAGGGATTTCTGCGCAGAAACGAAAGTAAAGAGTATATGAGGTGAAAGAGTGTGTATACATATATATAAGTTTCTAATTTTTGGGGTTGAACCAAGGAAATCATCGAGTTCTCGTGAAGGTACATACGTGTAAGTGACTGCATGGTGGCTTGGGAGGCATCCCTTGTTAAACATTTAAAAAAAAAAAGAGCATTAGAGTATAGAGGACCAGGAGGTCTACTGTAGCACAGACCAGGAGGTCCAGACAGACCAGGAGGTCCAGGTACAGCAGACTAAGAAGTCCGCTATAGATAAAGAGTAAAGGAGCACAACAACAGGAAGGGTTGGTGCGGTACCCATATAGGCCATTAAGCTCAGGCTGAAGGAATTCGCAGCCACAATTTTCGATTCCACTAGTCGCTCCGCACATAAGATTAGTTGCTTATGTGCAGAACGGTTGTACCGCACGTAATTGTGTGCATTAGTTAGTAACTTGACCCAGTACCATTTGGGGTCATAAACGCTATTTGTACATTCTAACGTGATTTGTGTAATTTTTTTATTTTAAGGGAAGTTCGCTAGTCACTTGGGAACTATCCAACAACCAATATTTACTGGAAAGGGTTAAGTGCTCTTCGGATCACACCCACATGTTCCAGTAAATAGAGGTTCAGGTCGCAGGGGCCCTAGGTCGAGTACGCCAGTGCTAGAGCAGTGTGTGGGCATATTGGTCGATGTGGGCGAGTGAGTGGAGTACTCGGTAAACTGCCACCGCCGGCCTACCCCGGACATCTTGGTTTTTGTAAGGGTTCGCTGAAGACCCTGATTTGAAGGTCAGAGGTAGTGAAAGCAACACCTGCAAAGATGGGGGCCAGTTGTTCAGGTAGGGGGCGATCAACCTCGGTTCGGGTTGACTTAGTAAACCGACCAATCGGGTCGGCAAGGTATGTAATGTGTGAGAAATACGGTTCACACACAGAAGTTTTGTGCGATGAATGGGAAAGAATGACTGTGCACGATGGGGAAAAGTTCCCACGGGTAGGCAATTTTAGTCCCGAGGTGTTACAGAATCTAAGGAGAAGGATATGTCTCATTAAATCTGCAAAGAGACGGATCAAACATTATGATTATTTACAGTTATGGCAACAGGAAGGTGAAATACAAAGAGGATTGGCTCAAGCGGGTGGATCTAACCCTATCAGAAAACTGATAGCCACCGCGCCACCACCACCATACATAACGGGAGAGAAGGTGGTTGCAGAGAATGGCACACTGGTGAATGATAAACATGCACTTAGTAACTGTATAAATGTTAAGCCTAATGTAACCAAGATTGTTGATGCAAATGTTAACCCGTGCAAGCTGTACCCTGTTTTAAACTTTCCCCAGGATTGTGACCAAGAGGATGAACCAACAACAATATCGGCACTCTCTCTAGCAGCCACCATAGCAGAAACAACAGTGGGCACGGCCCAACCCGTAAGATTAGTATCAAAGGCCCCTAGTGGAGGGACAGGTGAGATCGTATCAGCTGGTAAATACGGCACCATACAATATACTGAAACCATTTCACCACATGCTGTAGAATCTACTCAGAATGATGTTATTGGACTTAATCCCGTTAGGGTAATTGCAGTGCCAAATGGGAAAACTGACACTTCAGGAGTCACTCCTCTCAGACACATTGCCATGCACTGCCCCTTTTCCGAATGGAATTAAGATCAATGGTGTCTGAATTCCCTGATCCTAGGAAAGATCTAGTTGCAAGCCAGGAATACATTAGAGAGCTAGGAAATACTGTGGAGCCCAATAACAAAGACTGGCAGATATTGCTGAGGGCATGTTTACCCTCCAATGTCGACTCAGCAAAATTTTTAGCTGACTGTAAATTAGATGAGGATGTACCCCTTACGGATCTGTACAACCAAGATAATGTAAAGAGAATAAATTTACAGTTAAAAGAGTATTTTCCAGCTGTTGTCAAATGGAACAAAATTTTCTCCATCAAACAGAAAGAGGGAGAAACAGCAGCTGATTATTTTCATCGGGCACTACAGGATATGGCTAAGTATACAGGCATAGAAGACATTAAGACAAATGTGAATCATAGAGAAGTAGCAGTATCTGTGTTAATGGATGGTTTAAAGGAAGTATTGAAGACGAGGGTACAGACCACCCAACCATGTTGGCGAGGTCTGTCGGTGGCTACTTTGAGAGAGGCCGCTATTGATCATGATCGGAATATCACCAAACACAGGGAGTTGCAGAGTGATAAGTTAATGGCCGTAAGTATACAGGCCCTGACCACAAGGCCACGTCAGTATAAATCTCAGACCCCTGTGGGTAAGTCAAATGTGGTAACTTGTTATTACTGTCATAAAGAGGGACATTTTGCATGAGACTGTAGATCAAAGAATGCACAAAAATCATATCAACCCCCTAGACAACGACATGACACACGAAATTGGAATCAAGGACCGCAGAGACGGAGTTATGAGCCACACGCAGGGGAAACAAAAAGGTATCCCCCAAAAAGAGACTGGCAAGTCACTGATAGATCCCATTTACCCCCTTCACAGGTAATAGCTGCCAGCGCAATGCAGGGAGGCCACCACGCACCATAGGGGCGAGGCCACACCTGTAATCTGCAGCCAGTGAAATTAATTGCGAACCTTGGAAGTGAACCCGAGGTCACAATTGGTGTAGCTGGTAAATCTCTAAATTTCCTTGTAGATACGGGGGCAGCCAAGTCAGTGATAAATTCGACCGTGGGCATGAGAACCACTGGTAAAACAATTCCAGCCATGGGAGTAACAGGAGTAGTACAGCACTACCCTTTAAGCAAACCTGCAGAGATTACGATAGGGCCTTTGCATACCAAGCATTCTTTCCTGCTGGCTGCATCGGCTCCGACTAATCTCCTAGGGAGAGATTTACTGTGCAAAATGGGATGTGTCATATACTGTACTCCTGAAGGTGTGTTCTTGGATATACCCGAAAACCACGCTCAGGAAGCGCAAGATATGCTAGACTCCCCAACAAGATTAATGTCACACACTGTTGTTGTAAATAGGTGTCCGTCCAAGGTAGAGGAAATGATTTCCCAGATACCGGAATCACTTTGGACCAAGGATGGACAAGACACTGGATTGATGGCAAACGTAGCCCCAGTAGTTGTGCAAGTAAAAGATGGTAGGATAGCTCCAAAAATCCCACAATATCCTCTGAAGCCAGAGGTGGAGTTAGGAGTTTTCCCTGTAATAGAGCGCTTGCTACAACAGGGCATTCTGGTAAGGACGTCCAGCACTGCAAATAGCCCCATCTTCCCTGTTAAAAAAAGTGGGGGGAGGGATTACCGATTAGTGCAGGATCTAAGAGGGATCAACAAAATAGTTGAGAGTCAATTCCCCGTAGTGCCAAATCCAGCTGTTATCCTAATGCAAATCCCTCCCACTGCCAAATTTTTCACTGTGATTGACCTCTGCTCCGCTTTCTTCTCGGTACCTCTGCACCCTGACAGTCAATACTTATTTGCATTTACATACAGAGGAGTTCAATATACATGGACTCGCTTACCACAAGGTTTCATAGACAGTCCAAGTATTTTCTCACAAGCTTTGCATGATTGTTTACAGTCTTTCCAACCAGTGAGTGGATCAGTATTGATACAGTACGTGGACGATTTACTACTGTGTTCATATTCACTGGAAGCGTCCCTGAGAGATACGAAACAGCTCCTGTTTCATCTTTCAGACACAGGACACAAGGTTTCCAAAGACAAGTTACAATTATGCCAGACCCGTGTGAAGTATTTGGGACACTGTCTAACACAAGGACTGAGACACCTTACCGCTGACAGAATTCAAGCAATTCGTGACATGACCCTGCCACAAACCCAGCAACAGATTAGAACGTTTTTAGGAATGTGTGGGTATTGCCGTAACTGGATCCCAGGTTTTTCCATACTGGCCTTACCTTTGCAGGAGATGGTCTCATCAAGCAAACCTGATCGGATTTCGCACACAGACGAATTTGAGATGGCATTTGAGAGACTTAAACAGTGCCTAACGCAGGCACCAGCATTAGGTATGCCAGACTATGGGAAACCCTTTGAGCTGTACGGAACAGAGAGTGCTGGGTGCGCAGCAGGTGTCTTAACCCAGAAGCATGGTGATGCCAACATGCCGGTAGCTTACTACAGCGCTCAGCTAGATACGGTAGCGCGATCCCTCCCCACATGCTTGCGAAGTGTTGCAGCAATAGCATTGCTAGTCACAAAAAGCGAAGATGTAGTGCTAGGACACAACCTCACAATTCATACACCACATGCAGTGCCAGCCTTACTAAATTCTGCCCAAACCAGACACGTCTCATCAGCGCGGTTTACAAGATGGGAATTGGCATTGATGGCCCCCGTAAACATCACCATAAGGAGATGCAGCGCATTAAATCCTGCAACGTATCTCCCAGGTGTGCCTGGACAGGCACAAAGGGTGGAAGATGAGAGTGATGGCAAAGGAGGATTTAATACAGGGGATGACACGCATGATTGTATGTAATATTTGACCCAAAATTTCACGGCAAGGCCTGACATCAGTGACAACCCACTGGAAGATGTAGATTTTACTTTCTACACTGACGGTAGTTGTCACAGACAGACGGACTCGGGAGACTTGTGTACTGGATACGCAGTCGTAGATGACCAAAATACCATAGAAGCAGAACCGCTAGGCCCACCTCACTCAGCACAAGTTGCAGAACTGGTTGCCCTAACCAGAGCATGTGAATTGGCTAAGGGCAAGTCAGCCAAAATTTACACAGATTCTAGGTACGCATTCGGAGTAGTCCATGATTTCGGAGCCCTATGGCGCCTCAGAAATTTCATGACGGCAGCTGGCACACCCGTAGCGCATGCAGCCCACATCAAAAGACTTCTAACAGCGATACAGGAACCCGACAGAGTGGCTGTTATCAAGTGTAAAGCTCACACGTATAGCCAAGACCCGGTATCACTTGGTAACAGCCGAGCAGACGAAGCTGCTAAATCAGCAGCTGGTAACCCCATACAAACAGATAGTACACGACTGATGGTATTTAATACTGTAAACACACAGAAATTGTGTGAAATGCAAAATTTGTGTTCCCCGCAGGAAAAGGCAGTTTGGAGGTCAAAAGGATATGGCCAGGAGTCCACAGGACTCTGGACAGATGGACAGGGTAAACCAGTAGCACCCAGAGCATACCTTCCAAGTCTAGCGGAAGCAGCACATGGGCTGACTCATCTAGGCAAAGAAGGGATGTGTAAGCTAGTAAGAGCTTATTGGTGCGCCCCAGGATTTTCTTCCCACGCGGGTAAAGGAGCGATGACATGTCTCACCTGCTTGAGGAAGAATATCGGAAAGGCAATACCGACAGAGCCATCCCATATCCCTCCGACAGATGGTCCTTTCCAGGTAATACAGATTGATTTCATACAATTGCCACCTTGTAGAAATTTAAAGTATGTTTTGGTCTGTATTGATGTGTTCTCAAATTGGGTTGAAGCATTTCCTGCGGCCACAAATACCGCTGTATTTACGGCAAAGAAAATTGTGCAGGAATTTGTGTGTAGGTACGGTATCCCTAGAATAATTGAAAGTGATAGGGGTACCCATTTTACAGGTGAAGTCTTTCAAACAATGTGTAAGTTGATGGGAATTAATAGTAAGCTGCATACTCCATACCGCCCCCAGGCGAGCGCGAAGGTGGAAAGAGTAAACAGCACTATTAAAAATAAATTGAGCAAGGTAATGACTGAAACAGGACTATTGTGGCCCGAAGCTTTGCCAATTGTATTATACAGCATCAGAACCACTCTCAGGTCCCCTCTTAATCTGTCTCCTTTTGAAATTCTGTTTGGTCGACAACCCCATGTTATGATTAACCCCCAGGATGATTTGAAATGTAACAATGAAGTAACCGTAAAGTACTTGGTTAAGATGAGTAAGCAATTGAGGAATCAGAATGATAATCTAAAGTTGGTGATTCCTGATTTGCCAGACAGTAATTGTCATGACATTGAACCTGGGGATTATGTAATGATACAAAATTTTCTACGCTCAGGTTGCCTTATTGACAGATGGGAAGGACCATATCAAGTCTTATTGACCAGCACAACTGCTTTGAAGGTTGCCGAGAGAGAGACTTGGGTCTATTCGTCTCATTGTAAAAAGGTCACTGACCCAGAGAGGTCCCGTGATAAAGAACAGACGGTAGAGGTTGTATCACTAGAGTGTCTGTTCAGGGAGGATTGAGACGACACCTGAGCGCTGAGAATAACAAGACCGGAAGCTTGTCGAGACAGATTTCTTTTTCCCATTTGTTATTTTCTCCAGTTCCCACCTCCCTCCTATTTCCTTTCCCCCTTCTTATTTTTCTCCTTTTACTCCTCAAAGATGGACTTGCCCCAAGAGACTGTGATCCGGATTTTCCTGTTGACCATGATGTTGACCAGAGCAGTCTGTTTCGGTGAGAGTACCATGGAGGTCGAGAAAGGATCGGGAATGGGTTCTGATGACCAGGATGCAGGCGTAGATTTCCAAGAACAACATAATCTCCGAGTAAAGGCGAGTATCAGAAAACGATCTGGTAGCATTGACAATAGAAGGAATTGTGAAGGATTGTTAGCTGAAGAAAACTGCATCTGTAGGCATTGTGACAATATAGTTGAGGATGGGTGCATAAAGAAATGTCAGTCCAGTTTTAATGTCCACATGGACCGGCATCCATTGAGTGACTATCACTCCTTAGTGGGTAAAGTGTTAAATCAGACAGACTGTTGGGTATGCTCTCAAGTACCTCAAGGCCATAGCAAATCAGGACTAGTACCATTCCCTTTAACGGTAGGAGAGGTACTTGTGCTAAGTGGTGGGAGGCCGGTGGACAAGAGGTTTAATATCTCTAGTCCTCCTAGTTTGAAGCTCCACCAATATCATGTGGATAGGTCCTTAGTGTGCTTTAACATTTCCAATCCCCGAAAGCCGGGAAATTGGGAAGTGTCATGGAGTAATCAAACCATGACATTTTCACATAGAGCCGACAGATTGCCCATAGACACAGAACTTATACGCCAGATAGCCGACCATAGGAAATTCTTTCGATATAGGTACACCTTAGGAAGTAGGATCATGCGAGTTGGAGAAGTATCACCAGGATACTGTGCACAGATCGTACAAACTGATACGTGTACTAAACAGATGGAAGAATTAGGGTTAGGAGAGTTCACATGGAAAATTTGTAATATGGTTATGTCACACTCCGTCCCATATGTTCTCCCCGATGATGCTTATTTCATATGCGGGAGGAAGGCGTATAAGTGGCTTGCCCCAAACTCAGAAGGGTTATGTTATATTGGAAAAGTACTGCCTGAGGTAATGACTGTATCCCACACTAAAATGAAAGATATTCACCGTGGTGCCCAAGCTCCTTATACTCACACTCATTACGAGCACATCGTTAAACGGCACCTGATAGAAAGAACAGAGCATCCGGCCTCTGACCTGATCCATGAATCCACCGGGATTCAATTCCTAATCGCATTAGATATCACTCGTACCGCCAGAGGAGTGATAAATTATAGGTATATATCTGCGCTTGCAAATTTATTAGACAATATCACCGAAATGTATGACGACACATTCAGGTACACTGGGAAAGAGTTACAAGCCTACAAAAAAGAACTGGTTCAGCATAGGATGATTCTCAATTACCTCACAGCTGTGACAGGCGGGTATTGTGTTACCCTGGCAACTCAATATGGAATCAAGTGCTGCACGTACATTACAAACAGCACGGAGGACCCAGCCGAGGTCATAGACCAAAAGATGGATGACATTTTACAATTAAAGTGGGAGTTTCGAAGGAAACACAATCTCACATTCGCTGCTGTGGGTAATGAGCTGACCAGTTGGGTGTCATGGTTGAACCCACGAAATTGGTTCTCTGGTTTAGGAGAATGGGCCCAAGGTATTATTATGGATGTAGGGAAATTTCTTTTGTGTATTCTGGGAGTCGCCATATTGGTTGGCCTGATATTTAGATGCGTTCGGGTTTTAGCGAAGCATAAAAGTAATACCAGGGTGATGAGTCTAAGGAGCGAGGACACTGTATTAACAACAACTAATTTGTTGTATGACCCAACGATAGAGACAATGTTGTGATGAAAATGTGATTCCACAGTCCGTTTCTTTCACCCGTTTCTCCTTTGTTTTCCTCCAAGGTACAAAGACATCCGCTTGGAAGAAGAATTTGACAACCTTTTACACAGACCATTGATGGACAATGCCATAGACCCCCATTTTCCCTAGTGACTTTAACCTTTACGATAGCCCAATACTTTAAAGATTGTAAGTCTATGGACATTGAGAAAGCTTTTTACTCACCGTTTATTGCAAAAGCATCGGGAGACCACAGTCAACATGTACATCGAGACAAGACATCAGACAAGACCTCAATCGGCAAATATATATTAAACTCACATAGTTTATGACTGCATTTACCATAATTGCTTCTTATCTTAATTTCTATAACCTTCAGGTAATGATACACATAGTCGATAGGGAATATAGGCACAGATATCAGCACTCACATATCCCCCCATTCATGTATCATCAACTAAAATGTGCTCCCCCATTTTGTTGCAACCAAAAGCCGAAAAGAGCTCGGTAAAGTTTGACAGCCCATCCACAGACCCTTAATACGGGATAAGAAGGAATTCAAATGTATACTTCGCAATACCTCGAAGCTTGATTTAAAACACGTACGGCACGATGATACATGACCCTTCAAACATGGACTCATACACACATGCTTCTACTATCTCACTAGATCATACCTTTTTCCCACCTTCTTCTCTTCTCCCTTACCCAATCATAGAAATGTATTTATACATGACATATATTTTTCTCTTTTTGAACTGTTTTAGGAAGTGGCAGTTATTGATGACTGCCAAAGGGTGGACTGTCAAAGTCAGAAAAATATCACGCTGCACGTTGCCATATATTCACCTCATGCGCGTGCCTGCTGCACGTGCACATTCTCTTCCGTGCGTGCGGATACTCGCAGCCGCGTGATGGCACCTCGGCCATGCGCTCGAGCGCGTGTATGTGCATTTACGGTAGAGTTTGTGTGCGTCTAGCGGGCGACTCAATCGTTAAATAATAAAACCAAATAGTATGTTTTATAGATAATGTTCCCCTTAATAATGACTGTAAGTTTGTTTAATGTAAATGGTCGCTGGACAGAGGAATTCCTCTTTGTATGGTACGAAGGGTCAGACAGGGTTTGAACAGCTGTGTCTGGTACCTAACTAAAGAACATTTTAATAGCAACAATCCGGTGTTGGTTAGGTAAAGATTAATCGCTCCTGCGTATAGTTATGGCCATTAGTAGATTCTGGACATTTCATATATTTGCGATTCATTACCCATGCGGCGGGAATCTTCAGATTCCCTCCCACCTGAGCAGTTTGATATAGTCACAGCCCACCTGTTCAAACTAACCTATGACCTTTTGTTATGATGCGAGGAGACATTCCTGTGTCCAATGAACAATGAGATTATAGGTCCCTTTGTAGTATACTGTACTCAGGGTATATAAGATCAGCCAGCCTGGGCAGCTCTCTCACTCTCCACAAACGGTTTTCATATTGACTAACTCGGAGCTGGTACCAGGCTGCGCAGCGATCATTCCCAGTGTGTGTAAGTAATTCTCTGCAAACCAACTTATTCTCTGTTTGTATTGGCCATTCCCTCTCTCTGTTATAGTATAAGTTTGTGACGCTATTGTATATTTTCTGTCTAGATATTCTGTTAGAATTATATGTTAGCTTGTAGTGTATGACTTGTAACTGTTTCCCCTTTTCAATATAACTAAAAGCTTGTTAGTAAAGGTGTTGGAACCTTAGCACGGTATCGTGTGTTCATTACATTGCAGAGGGTAATAGGAGCGTCTCGATCGCTCAAACAGCTTTAGTGTTAATCAGGTTAAGCAGCGTTATATCGCTACAGTGTTTCAGTACAAGGTTTACAGCATAAGAGTATCCTTTCTGTGTGTTACATTCAAGGTTTACTGATTGTCATCTTGTGAGCGTCTGCGCCGCTCGTGATCTCCTCGTGGTCTCGAGCGTCCGTTATGCTGGTAGCGTAGCATTACAGTAGTCGCTCGCCTATAGCGTGCTCGACACCAAGCGTAAGCTGTGAGCGAGCGTGCCGCATGTGCGTCTCGATCACGGCCGAGCGTATGCTACGCTAAGTGCGTACCCTTACGGTACCCCATACGCCAATTGCGTATTAAGTCTCTTACCCATATAGTGAAGGTTATAAGGTAATCTAAATCAGCATTATCAACATCAATATAAAAAAATATCTATATCTGGACCCATGTATAGCGGGTTATTGGTGATGAGATGTCTAATCGCTGCCACACCTGCCCCATGGCTAATTCATGTACATAGACTCGTAACATTTATTGAAGCTAGTGTAATATCAGAAGGAAGTTTGCCTAGCATATCAAGTTTTTTTCAAAAGCATAAATGTATTCTTTAAATGTGTATAGGTGTTCTGTATACATTGTTGTAAAAACACATCACTATACTGATAAGGCCTCGCATAACAATCCCCTGGCAGATATTATCGGTCAGCCTGGGGGGTTTAGCAGTTCTTTATTAAGTTTGGGAATCACATAGAAAACTGGAACTATCCGATATTCTTTCAGCAAAGCCTTACTGACAGTAAGCAGGATAATATTATCAGCCACCGCATACGCCAGTAGTGCATTTAACTCCAACTTAAATTGAGCTGTTGGACCTGTTGTGAGACAGCCATAAGTATTTTCAGCTGACAATAATCATACACATTCAGCTTTATATTTGTCAGTATCCATAATAACTCTCGCCCCATCCTTATCTGCACTTCTAATAATTATGTCTTCCCTTTTTCCTAGATTTTTCAATGCTGCCCTTTCACACTAGGCCTGGGGGTAGGTGGGAAGTGTGGATGGACCAGGTTCCCATGCATTTGGCCCAGACCAGGTCCTATAGGCTTCTTAGCCCCAGAAGCTGCTTCATCAGCCAGCACCTGGGTCTTGGGTTTAAAGCAGAGTCTCTCCCATAAGTCAGGGCTCCTGAAGGCATTTAGTGTCCAGGTGATAGGCCTGCTAGAGACAGTGGGATCCGGAGTGCTGGGCCACAGTGTCAGGATGCCAGGACCTGAAGGGTTCCTTATTAAGTAAGAGGGAGTGAGACAGGGCCTAACTTCCCTGGTAGTTTATACTAAAGACAGTGGGGGTCATTCCGAGTTGTTCGCTCGCAAGCTGCTTTTAGCAGCTTTGCACACGCTAAGCCGCCGCCTACTGGGAGTGAATCTTAGCTTATCAAAATTGCGAACGAAAGATTAGCAGAATTGCAAATAGACACTTCTTAGCAGTTTCTGAGTAGCTCCAGACTTACTCGGCATCTGCGATCAGTTCAGTCAGTTTCGTTCCTGGTTTGACGTCACAAACACACCCAGCGTTCGCCCAGAAACTCCAGCCACTCCCGCGTTTTTCCCAGAAACGGTAGCGTTTTTTCGCACACACCCATAAAACGGCCAGTTTCCGCCCAGAAACAACCACTTCCTGTCAATCACATTACGATCACCAGAACAAAGAAAAAACTCGTAATGCCGTGAGTAAAAAAACCTAACTGCTTAGCAAATTTACTTGGCGCAGTCGCACTGCGGACATTGCGCATGCGCATTAGCGACTAATCGCTCCGTTGCGAGAAAAAAATAACGAGCGAACAACTCTGAATGACCCCCAGTGATCTTTGTTTATGGATATCTTTGTTTTTGAGCTACCTGAATAAAAGGTATTTGTTGTTTTTGCACAGGACTGTAGTCGGTAGTTGGTGGAATTTTTGTAGCAGAGCACATTCTAGCAAGACTACTGTTACAAATGGCACCTGAACAGGGACCCTTCTGCTAGTTGTGTCACACGTGTCAGAGGACCCAGCAGCCGCAAGGTAGTGGCACACATACCAGCGAACTCCAGACCAAGCTGAACTCGTGGGCATCAGTACCAGACCAAGGGTGTTGTGAGTAGTGGTTAAAACTTACCCCATGGTGTAAACATAATGATATGTTTTGTTTAAACTGAATGTGTTTGATTTTGGTGCAAAGTTTTGCATTGGCAGCAAAGAGGTTAAATAGGGTGCATGGAATGTTCTGTCTTTCCTGCTTCGCACCATTCATTGAAAGTAGCTGTGTTGATTTGCTCTAAGGGGTTGCAAGCATCTGATTATTTATGACTGAATTTCTTTTCCAAGCTTATTTTTACCTGTGCCTGCAAAATCTATTAGAGGGAGTCTGGTGTCCCTGTTAATTAGCTCATTAAGACCAATCAAGCAAAGTTGAAACCTTTTATAAATGTGGTTCTATTTAAATAGAGAAATTTTGTGGCACTATGGGGTATAAAATTCGTAATTTACTGAATGAGGTTAAAGTTCAAACACGAATGACATCGAATGTGTGAAATTGCAACTTTTTGAAATTTTTACGACTCATTTACTATGCTGTCGTATTCTGCATTTTCGAGTTTTCCGATGTCGATGTCATTCGTATTTTCCTTCACTGTTTTACGGGAGTGAATAGTAAAACACTGCCGACATTAACACAATGAATCTCGGCCGGATCTGTGAGATCCGTGCAGGGCTTCATTGAGCACCTTTAAAAAAAAAATAAAGTGTTAAAAATGTAAAAAAAATTCGTGGGGTTACCCCTCCTAAACAAAACCAGCCTCGGGCTCTTTGAGCCGGTCCTGGTTGAAAAAATATGGGGAAAAAAATGACAGGGGTTCCCCCATATTTGATTAACCCGCACCGGGCTCTGCGCCTGGTCCTGGTGCAAAAAATACAGGGGACAAAAAGCGTAGGGGTCCCCCATATTTTTTGTACCAGCACTGGGCTCCACTAGTCAGAGAGATAATGCCACAGCCGGGGGACACTTTTATATAGGTCCCTGCAGCCCTGGCATTAAATCACTAACTAGTCACCCCTGGCCGGGGTACCCTGGAGGAGTGGGGACCCCTTAAATCAAGGGGTCCCCCCCTCCAGCCACCCAAGGGCCAGGGGTGAAGCCCGAGGCTGTCCCCCCCATCCAAGGGCGGCGGATGGGGGGCTGATAGCCTTGTGAAAAAATAAGAATATTGTTTTTTGTAGCAGTAATAAAAGTCCCAGCAAGCCTCCCCCGCAAGCTGGTACTTGGAGAACCACAAGTACCAGCATGCGGTGGACAAACGGGCCCACTGGTACCTGTAGTACTACTACAAAAAAATACCCCCCAAAAAAACAGGACACACACACCGTGACAGTAAAACTTTATTACTTACATGCACACCTACATACACACATACTTACCTATGTTCACACGAGGTTCGGTCCACTTCTCCATGTAGACTCCACGGGGTACCTGTGAAAAAAATTATGCTCACATAATCCAGTGTAGCAAGTGTCCTCTTTATAACAACAATATAGACAAAGAGACTCATCACAAAGAGGTCATAGACAATATAATAATAGAAGAGACCTCCCACCCAGAGAGATCTCTACACATAACAGATTTGAACCACTTAGTGATAAGATATCTCAAGCTTCTGGATCCTCTTCCTCCTTTAGAAGTGATAATAGGAAGTTTTCACCCACTCGACAACAATCACGTTTTTTAGAGAAGGGTCACTACACCAATCACCAAAGATCTCCACAATTGCGAGGAAGGGAGGACTACGAACTAAATTGGAATGGAAAAAGGGGAAGGGAGGAGGTAGAAGAAGAAAGAGAGGATGTAGAGGAGGAAGGTTCAACAAGAATTCCAAACAAGAACGCCAGGAGGAGATGAGCCCCACTGGGGTATTCAATCTTTCTGATAAACCTATATCTGTGGATGAGATGACATTGCTCAAAAAGGGCCTTAAATTTGCCCCATCCGCTAAACGGGATTTGTTTGGTTTGTTTGTTGACCTCAATAGGTTTGTGAGGTCCTTGAGCTGTAAGAGGTATTTTGCCATTAAGGAATTAAATAAAAAAGAACTCACAGGGAACCCCATTGTACTAGATTTCAATGATCAAATCCCTTTGGAAATGTTAGAATCTTTGCTCTCTGAAAATGTGGAAGGTTCTGAAGTACCTCCAACATCAATAAAGATATATGATGTTAATAATAAAGGAATATATTTTAAAAAACCATCAGAGTTCTATCCTCTCCAATATCAGGGACCATTCGTGGAAAGCTTTTACTCTTCCACCATGGAGGACTTTAGGAAATTATGCCAGAAAGCAGAGTCCAGAGGAACTAAGAGCAAATTTCGTGGGGATAATCTTACCAGGAAGGAGAGATTAGCCCTTAAAAAACTAACAGCAGATACTGATTTGGTGTTTAGACAAGCCGATAAAGGCGGAGGTCTAGTGATACAAAGTAGAAAGGATTATCTTTTTGAAGCTAATAGACAGCTGAATAATATATCCTTTTATAAGAAACTATCATCTGACCCTACCTTGGGTTACCAGAAAGAGTTAAAAACCCTTTTAGATACAGCTCTTGTTGATGGCACTATATCAAAAGATACATGGCACTTTTTATTTTCTCTGCACCCGGTTATCCCCATATATTATCATTTACCCAAGATTCACAAACACATCACAACCCCACCCGGTCGACCTATAATTTCTGGTGTAGGTTCCCTAACCACTAATTTATCTTCTTTTGTTGATGCACATCTCCAAGGTTACGTAACATCTCTTCAATCCTATCTAAGAGATTCTTCCGACTTTTTGAATAAAATAAATCAAATTGTCTGGAAAGATACTTATAAAATTATAACATGCGATGTGGAAGCACTTTACACCAATATCCCACATGAGAAGGGGATATTGGCTGTGCAACATTATTTACAAAAAGATCTGAATGTTTCTGAGTCATTATGTAATTTTTTATTATCATCTATACAATTCATATTATCACATAATTATTTTTTGTTTGAATCACAATTTTTCCAGCAGTCACTGGGGACAGCCATGGGGACCAAGTTCGCCCCGAGCTTTGCCAACCTCTACATGGGGCGTTTTGAGGAGCGCCACATTTGGGGTGGCGGACACGGGGCGAACTTGGTCTTCTTTGGGCGCTATATAGATGATTTATTTATTATTTGGGATGGGGATTTTACCACAGTCACGGATTTGGTTCAGAATCTTAATAATAATGAATTTAATTTAAAATTCACACACAATGTGAGCGATATCACTCTTAATTTTTTGGACATCACGGTGAAGGTGATTGATAATCAGCTTCATACTGTCACTTTTATTAAGGATGTGGATTGTAATAAGTATCTTCATTTTGATAGTTGCCATCACAGGAGCTGGAAGGCTAACATACCCAAGGGCCAATTTATGCGAGTTCGCAGGAATTGTTCCAATAATGCGGATTATGCTGTTCAAGCAGAGGCTATGTTTACATCCTTTTTGAAACAAGGGTACCCAAAAGAACTGCTAGAAAAAACATTTACAGAAGTCAGTTTAATGGATAGAAAAGGGCTTCTTGTGTCTAAGAAAGATAAGTCCTCCAATTCTACAACACATAGGAAAACTAATGCTAAACATCCCCTGACCTTTGTGACAAAATACAATTCATCAGCTATGGAGATTAAACGTATCATTAATAGAAATTATAGTCTTTTGAAGCTTGATAAATATTTGAAGAATGATATACAAGAATCTCGGAAAATTGTTTTTAGGAAAGCAGATAGCCTAAAACTTAAATTAGCACCAAGTATGCTGAGACCAGATTCCACTAAAGAGGCGATTACGGGGAATTGGTTGGGGTCAAACCCGAAACCAAAAGGGTTTTTCAGGTGTGGCAAGCCCAGGTGCCATACATGTGATCATGCAGCACATCGATGTAATACCGTCACATCATTTAGCAATAATGAATCATATAAGTTAGAATCTTTTCTCAACTGTCAATCATGTTATGTTATTTATGTCATCTCATGTGGGTGTGGGGTTCAATATGTGGGCCATACCACGAGAACACTTAATGTTCGGTTTCTGGAACATAGGAGGCTTCTTATTAAAGATAATAGAACACATAGTTTACCTTGTCATTTTGGATTGTGTCCTAAGGGGATTCTCAAGGACATTAAAGTACAAGCTATTGAACAGATCCCCCCATTGACCAGAGGGGGAGATAGATATAAGAAGTTGTGCCGCAAGGAGGCCTTTTGGATCTATAAACTTGGAACTATGGTTCCTGTGGGCCTGAACGATACTATCGAGCTCAACAATATTTAATTGTGTAAATAGAGGCTATAGGTAGGCATCCCTGGTGCACTGCTCTTCTCCTTCCTTTTCCACCATTTCCAGAAAAAATTCCTTATCTCTCCCCCATAGTAGACTTCCAAACATAGTTTCGGTTCCATCTCTCCTTTTATTTTCAGGTTATAATATTTAGTAAGTTTAGAACATTGAGGAAGTTCTGAAAAGGACTGGCGAAGCCCCAAATATCACCTAGACCCCCCAACATTATACTGGGTTAGGTAGCTCCGCAGTAATTTAATCAGTAGTTCTAATTGGGTGTAGTCTTTATATGTTTTTTCAAGAAAAAATTAATAAAAAATATAAAATAAAAAATTTATGATACTATATACATATGTTTACATATAGGCGTGATATGATTTAATTGGATATTTATATCTAAGGGTTCTTGAAAAATCAATGCAATAATGTTTTTCTACTTTGCTGTTTTTCCTGAAGTTTTAAAAAATCCTTAAAGAATTGTTAGAGGAGCCTATTGGCCTTTGAGAGTGTGTCTAAGTTTTAGAATTTATATTATCAGGAATATACATATATATATTCTTTATTATTATAATGACTATTGACACTACCATTCTAATAGAACAAATATATGGTAATTATTTGGCTATGAGACATCTATAGGTATATTTGTGTATTTATATGTTAATTAAATTTTAAGAATTGTTTTGTTATAATTCTCCTGCCTCACTGTCTAGTTTTATTTATTCTAAATATTGTATAATGATTTAAATGGCGAGGTATAAAAACCTTTTATTATTTATATTTTTCTAGATTGTCTTACTATATGAATAGAAGCTTGCGAACACTCATTATATCAGTTTTTAATTGCTTAATTGTTTATAGACAGCTGTATCAATGATTAGTGAGGCTATGAGTATAAAAATGCCCAAGGATCTGGAGGCGGTACTTCTGATGAAACAGCCCCAGGATTGAGGCTGAGAAACGCGTCAAGCATTCTTCCTAGTATCCCGTCTGGTATCCTGCTTCTTTCCATCACCAGAGACTACAAGCAAGTCTTCGAACGGCTCCAGCTACAGGCACGTCTCTGACGGCTCCCGCTATATCACTGCAAGTGAGCGGTCCTGAGCGTTCAGTTCACCAATACATTCTGCTTTATTTTCACCCCTTCGGTGCCGCAGTAAGCGGTGTGGGCAGCCGGCGCCCACCATTTCAAAGGAATTACCGAATAATTGCAATCAGCAGAGGTTGGGGTAAGCACAATTCGAGACTGTCAAAATAGCGTTCCATGCTTAAATGTCATTGTGCTGTGCACGGAATTGTGCTAATTAAAACCACCTGCTAAAAGCCTTTTCCAAAATACGGAATAAGTATTGGGAGCAGATATTATAAAGTGGACAAAACAAATGTGAACAGTTTATATTCACACCACGGATGGACTTTTAAATCCATAAAATCATCTTATGAGCCTATACGTCTAATTAACCCACATGTGGAGCTCCCAGCAAGGAGCCTTTTATAATTACAAGTGCTATATTACCATCTGAAGCACAGGTGGTTATATCGTTTTAGGGGAATTTGTTAATATGTCCATCATTTGCTGCTACTGATAATTATTGATGCTTGCTATATTATATATGCTGTGTTATCAAATTACAGGATACCAGGTTTTATTCACCAACTTGTGATTATTTTATATATATATATATATATATATATATATATATATATTTTTAATAAACTGTATAATACTTTCAATGACAGCGCTTCTTTGTGTTTTTCACCATTGTCTTTGATTTTTTGAGGTTCAGCACCTCAAATTGAGAAGCTGCAGTCAATGTAAAGTATATTTGTCTCATAGCCAATTTTACTAGCGCTCACTTGTTTTATTTATTTTTTCTTGTGTATTTTGGAACTTTTTGCTGATTAGTGAGCAGCTCAGTAGTTACCATGTCAGGATTGAAATGTATTTCTGAACGTCTAGAGAGACGAAGTAAATACACTGTTAATTTTGTGGATAATGTTGATAGATCTGATTTTGAAGGGAATAATGATATGTTCAAATTATTTAACAAAATGGAGTCATTGTGTTTAGCTGAAACCCGTCACTGGTGGGATCAGATCACCCTCCAAAAATATTTGGATAGGGATCTGATTCCAAGAGGTTTGAGAATATTTAAAAACTCCTCATTTAAAGATGATGAACTATTTATGGAGAAATGGAATAATGCTTTAGATGATTGCTCTAAAAACCTTATGAAATTATTAATTAAACACAGGGCGGAAAGGGTCTTAGAAATACAGAAAGAAATTGAACAAGTCCATGGAGATCTAAAGAAATTTTCACAACACCCAAGTTTTGAGATGAGAGATAATAGGATCAACTGCAGAGTGGAAGAATTTGAAAAAGAACTAATTAATAGAAAGGATGAGAAAATGTACCGAGATAAAGAAGACTATGATAGGGATCAGATTCGCACATATAATAGAAAAACAATAGAACCGAACCATGAGATGCCCCATAGGGATTTTTCTGGAACTAGAAATAACAAGAGAGGCCGTTTTAATTCCATAAATAGGGGTTACCGGAAATACAATACTAGTCCATATAGACAACAACAATATAGACAAAGAGACTCATCACAAAGAGGTCATAGACAATATAATAATAGAAGAGACCTCCCACCCAGAGAGATCTCTACACATAACAGATTTGAACCACTTAGTGATAAGATATCTCAAGATTCTGGATCCTCTTCCTCCTTTAGAAGTGATAATAGGAAGTTTTCACCCACTCGACAACAATCACGTTTTTTAGAGAAGTGTCACTACACCAATCACCAAAGATCTCCACAATTGCGAGGAAGGGAGGACTACGAACTAAATTGGAATGGAAAAAGGGGAAGGGAGGAGGTAGAAGAAGAAAGAGAGGATGTAGAGGAGGGAGGTTCAACAAGAATTCCAAACAAGAACGCCAGGAGGAGATGAGCCCCACTGGGGTATTCAATCTTTCTGATAAACCTATATCTGTGGATGAGATGACATTGCTCAAAAAGGGCCTTAAATTTGCCCCATCCGCTAAACCGGATTTGTTTGGTTTGTTTGTTGACCTCAATAGGTTTGTGAGGTCCTTGAGCCGTAAGAGGTATTTTGCCATTAAGGAATTAAATAAAAAAGAACTCACAGGGAACCCCATTGTACTAGATTCCAATGATCAAATCCCTTTGGAAATGTTAGAATCTTTGCTCTCTGAAAATGTGGAAGGTTCTGAAGTACCTCCAACATCAATAAAGATATATGATGTTAATAATAAAGGAATATCTTTTAAAAAACCATCAGAGTTCTATCCTCTCCAATATCAGGGACCATTCGTGGAAAGCTTTTACTCTTCCACCATGGAGGACTTTAGGAAATTATGCCAGAAAGCAGAGTCCAGAGGAACTAAGAGCAAATTTCGTGGGGATAATCTTACCAGGAAGGAGAGATTAGCCCTTAAAAAACTAACAGCAGATACTGATTTGGTGTTTAGACAAGCCGATAAAGGCGGAGGTCTAGTGATACAAAGTAGAAAGGATTATCTTTTTGAAGCTAATAGACAGCTGAATAATATATCCTTTTATAAGAAACTATCATCTGACCCTACCTTGGGTTACCAGAAAGAGTTAAAAACCCTTTTAGATACAGCTCTTGTTGATGGCACTATATCAAAAGATACATGGCACTTTTTATTTTCTCTGCACCCGGTTATCCCCATATATTATCATTTACCCAAGATTCACAAACACATCACAACCCCACCCGGTCGACCTATAATTTCTGGTGTAGGTTCCCTAACCACTAATTTATCTTCTTTTGTTGATGCACATCTCCAAGGTTACGTAACGTCTCTTCAATCCTATCTAAGAGATTCTTCCGACTTTTTGAATAAAATAAATCAAATTGTCTGGAAAGATACTTATAAAATTATAACATGCGATGTGGAAGCACTTTACACCAATATCCCACATGAGAAGGGGATATTGGCTGTGCAACATTATTTACAAAAAGATCCGAATGTTTCTGAGTCATTATGTAATTTTTTATTATCATCTATACAATTCATATTATCACATAATTATTTTTTGTTTGAATCACAATTTTTCCAGCAGTCACTGGGGACAGCCATGGGGACCAAGTTCGCCCCGAGCTTTGCCAACCTCTACATGGGGCGTTTTGAGGAGCGCCACATTTGGGGTGGCGGACACGGGGCGAACTTGGTCTTCTTTGGGCGCTATATAGATGATTTATTTATTATTTGGGATGGGGATTTTACCACAGTCACGGATTTGGTTCAGAATCTTAATAATAATGAATTTAATTTAAAATTCACACACAATGTGAGCGATATCACTCTTAATTTTTTGGACATCACGGTGAAGGTGATTGATAATCAGCTTCATACTGTCACTTTTATTAAGGATGTGGATTGTAATAAGTATCTTCATTTTGATAGTTGCCCTCACAGGAGCTGGAAGGCTAACATACCCAAGGGCCAATTTATGCGAGTTCGCAGGAATTGTTCCAATAATGCGGATTATGCTGTTCAAGCAGAGGCTATGTTTACATCCTTTTTGAAACAAGGGTACCCAAAAGAACTGCTAGAAAAAACATTTACAGAAGTCAGTTTAATGGATAGAAAAGGGCTTCTTGTGTCTAAGAAAGATAAGTCCTCCAATTCTACAACACATAGGAAAACTAATGCTAAACATCCCCTGACCTTTGTGACAAAATACAATTCATCAGCTATGGAGATTAAATGTATCATTAATAGAAATTATAGTCTTTTGAAGTTTGATAAATATTTGAAGAATGATATACAAGAATCTCGGAAAATTGTTTTTAGGAAAGCAGATAGCCTAAAACTTAAATTAGCACCAAGTATGCTGAGACCAGATTCCACTAAAGAGGCGATTACGGGGAATTGGTTGGGGTCAAACCCGAAACCAAAAGGGTTTTTCAGGTGTGGCAAGCCCAGGTGCCATACATGTGATCATGCAGCACATCGATGTAATACCGTCACATCATTTAGCAATAATGAATCATATAAGTTAGAATCTTTTCTCAACTGTCAATCATGTTATGTTATTTATGTCATCTCATGTGGGTGTGGGGTTCAATATGTGGGCCGTACCACGAGAACACTTAATGTTCGGTTTCTGGAACATAGGAGGCTTCTTATTAAAGATAATAGAACACATAGTTTACCTTGTCATTTTGAATTGTGTCCTAAGGGGATTCTCAAGGACATTAAAGTACAAGCTATTGAACAGATCCCCCCATCGACCAGAGGGGGAGATAGATATAATAAGTTGTGCCGCAAGGAGGCCTTTTGGATCTATAAACTTGGAACTATGGTTCCTGTGGGCCTGAACGATACTATCGAGCTCAACAATATTTAATTGTGTAAATAGAGGCTATAGGTAGGCATCCCTGGTGCACTGCTCTTCTCCTTCCTTTTCCACCATTTCCAGAAAAAATTCCTTATCTCTCCCCCATAGTAGACTTCCAAACATAGTTTCGGTTCCATCTCTCCTTTTATTTTCAGGTTATAATATTTAGTAAGTTTAGAACATTGAGGAAGTTCTGAAAAGGACTGGCGAAGACCCAAATATCACCTAGACCCCCCAACATTATACTGGGTTAGGTAGCTCCGCAGTAATTTAATCAGTAGTTCTAATTGGGTGTAGTCTTTATATGTTTTTTCAAGAAAAAATAAATAAAAAATATAAAATAAAAAATTTATGATACTATATACATATGTTTACATATAGGCGTGATATGATTTAATTGGATATTTATATCTAAGGGTTCTTGAAAAATCAATGCAATAATGTTTTTCTACTTTGCTGTTTTTCCTGAAGTTTTAAAAAATCCTTAAAGAATTGTTAGAGGAGCATATTGGCCTTTGAAAGTGTGTCTAAGTTTTAGAATTTATATTATCAGGAATATACATATATATATTCTTTATTATTATAATGACTATTGACACTACCATTCTAATAGAACAAATATATGGTAATTATTTGGCTATGAGACATCTATAGGTATATTTGTGTATTTATATGTTAATTAAATTTTAAGAATTGTTTTGTTATAATTCTCCTGCCTCACTGTCTAGTTTTATTTATTCTAAATATTGTATAATGATTTAAATGGCGAGGTATAAAAACCTTTTATTATTTATATTTTTCTAGATTGTCTTGCTATATGAATAGAAGCTTGCGAACACTCATTATATCAGTTTTTAATTGCTTAATTGTTTATAGACAGCTGTATCAATGATTAGTGAGGCTATGAGTATAAAAATGCCCAAGGATCTGGAGGCGGTACTTCTGATGAAACAGCCCCAGGATTGAGGCTGAGAAACGCGTCAAGCATTCCTCCTAGTATCCCGTCTGGTATCCTGCTTCTTTTAATCACCAGAGACTACAAGCGCGTCTTCGAACGGCTCCAGCTACAGGCACGTCTCTGACGGCTCCCGCTATATCACTGCAAGTGAGCGGTCCTGAGCGTTCAGTTCACCAATACATTCTGCTTTATTTTCACCCCTTCGGTGCCGCAGTAAGCGGTGTGGGCAGCCGGCGCCCACCATTTCAAAGGAATTACCGAATAATTGCAATCAGCAGAGGTTGGGGTAAGCACAATACGAGACTGTCAAAATAGCGTTCCATGCTTAAATGTCATTGTGCTGTGCACGGAATTGTGCTAATTAAAACCGCCTGCTAAAAGCCTTTTCCAAAATACGGAATAAGTATTGGGAGCAGATATTATAAAGTGGACAAAACAAATGTGAACTGTTTATATTCACACCACGGATGGACTTTTAAATCCATAAAATCATCTTATGAGCCTATACGTCTAATTAACCCACATGTGGAGCTCCCAGCAAGGAGCCTTTTATAATTACAAGTGCTATATTACCATCTGAAGCACAGGTGGTTATATCGTTTTAGGGGAATTTGTTAATATGTCCATCATTTGCTGCTACTGATAATTATTGATGCTTGCTATATTATATATGCTGTGTTATCAAATTACAGGATAGCAAGTTTTATTCACCAACTTGTGATTATTATATATATATATATATATTTTTTTAATAAACTGTATAATACTTTCAATGACAGCGCTTCTTTGTGTTTTTCACCATTGAACATAGGTAAGTATGTGTGTATGTAGGTGTGCATGTATGTAATAAAGTTTTACTGTCACGGTGTGTGTGTCCTGTTTTTTTGGGGGTATTTTTTTGTAGTAGTACTACAGGTACCAGCGGGCCCGTTTGTCCACCGCATGCTGGTACTTCTGGTTCTCCAAGTACCAGCTTGCGGGGGAGGCTTGCTGGGACTTTTAGTACAGCTACAAAAAACAGTATTCTTATTTTTTCACATGGCTATCAGCCCCCCATCCGCCGCCCTTGGGTGGCTGGAGGGGGGGTACCCCTTGATTTAAGGGGTCCCCACTCCTCCAGGGTACCCCGGCCAGGGGTGACTAGTTAGTGATTTAAAGCCAGGGCCGCAGGGACCTATATAAAAGTGTCACCCGGCTGTGGCATTGTCTCTCTGACCAGTGGAGCCCGGTGCTGGTACAAAAAATACGGGGGACCCCTACGCTTTTTGTCCTCTGTATTTTTTGCACCAGGACCAGGCGCAGAGCCCGGTGCTGGTTGATCAAATATGGGGGAACCCCTGTCATTTTTTTCCCCATATTTTTTCAACCAGGACCAGCTCAAAGAGCCCGAGGCTGGTTTTGCTTAGGAGGGGAGACCCCACGCATTTTTTTTCTTAAATTTAACCCTTTCACACCCATTCCCACTGATAAACATGCACGGATCTCAGGGATCCGTGCATGCCTATCAGAACACGGTAAAAAAAAGCAGGTATTTTAAAACTGCTTTTTTTTGTGATTTGTATTTTTTCACGGCAGTGTTTGGCTATTGCCGGCAGTGTTTGTGAAATAGAATTTTTAGTAAATTACCAAGTTGTATCAAATAACAGCCGTATTTGAACGATGGTGTATTCATTCATATATTTTTTTCTTTGACTTCAAAAAAAATACGAATGCCCTCATTACTGCCGAGATTTGAGTTTAGTAAATTCCCGAGATGACACTGAAGAAAAAACACAATTTCGGTCAAAATCAGGAGCTTAGTAAATATACCCCTATGTGTCCCTGTGTTCTAGTTTTAAGAGCCTGAAGGGAGAAGTTGTTTATTTGCTGACAATGCCTATTCTATACCTTGAATAAAACACTCTAAAAGGCTAAAGAACACAGTACGCAATTGGCGTATGGAATACCGTATGAGTACGCCCTTAGCGTAGCGGACGCTGTGTCGGGAGCGAGCCGCTCGAGCGACACAAACGCTCGCGAGAATACGCTGTTGGCATCGGGCACACTATAGGTGGGCGACTACCGTAATGCTACGCTATCAGTGCAGCGGACGCTCGAGACCACGAGGAGATCACAAGCGGCGCTGACGCTCACAGTGTTAAACCTTTATAACTATACCATAAACAATGTACTTATACTGTAAACCCTTGTGCAGTGATAAGGTGTAAATGCAACACAGTGTAACCTTGTTAGTTTAAAAGCTGTATGAGCGTATGTGACGCTCAGAGAACCCCTTAGCAATATAATAAACAGTCAAATACCGGTCTAAGGGTCTAATGCCTTTTAAGGAATATGAATGAACGTTCAATTGCAAAAGAATAATACAATACAAGTTATACACTACCAAGATAACATAAAATACCTAACCGGATAACTACACATAAAGTACAATACAGATACAATTACATTTAATGGGGAAGGAGAGAGAGAATGGCTTATAACATTAAAATAAGAGACAATATGGTTGCAGAGAACTTACGCACCAGGGGAAACAATCGCATGCACCTTTCTGGATATCCAGCTCCCGATTATCAGCAATGAGAACCGTTGAAGAGAGTAGAGAGCTGGCCCAGATCGGCTTGTCTTTATATACACTTACACACAGTACAGTACAATGGTCCCTACATTCTTATTGTTCATTGGACACAGGAATTCGTCTTCGCATTATAACAAAAGGTCATAGGTTGGTTCATACAGGTGGGCTGTGACTATTTCAAACTGCTCAGGTGGGAGGGAAACTGGGTTTCCCGCCGCATGGGTAATAAAGTGCAAATATAGTAAATGTCCATAAACTTCTTATGTCCATAACTATACGCACGAGCGAGTAATCCGCTTCAAACCAACACCGGAATATTGCTAATTATATTCTCTTCCGATGGATACTAAACACCACTGTGTAACCCCTGTCTGACCCTTCATATCAAACAAAGAGGAATCTCTCTGTCCCCGAACATGCTATATTAACTAAACTTTCAGATTCTATCAAAGGGACCATAATCTACAAAATACATTATATGATTAAAATATGTTACGATTGAGTCGCCCGCTAGACGAACATAAACCCTACCGTAAATGCGCATGCGGGTGCACGCAACTGAGACTATGCGCACGCACGGGAGGGCTCATGCACACGCAGCAGGCACTCGCATGAGGTGCATATATGGCAGTGTGTAGCGTGATATTTTTCTGACTTTGACATTGCACTACCAGTGTAAGGTATTTGTGACCACTATGTACGTGCTACCTTTCAGTGCTTTGCTAAAAACTTAATCTGTGCTAAAAAAAAAGGGGGGAAATTTTTATTTTCCATTTCACTTACAGTTTTCAAAGGTAACAGGGTGAATAAAGATTTTCAGATATACAGCCTATTCTGAAGTGTCTCAAATGGGTAACAAAAACAGAATTCATGCTAAAAAAAACAAAAGGGGTGATAGCTCTAACACCTCAGGTCAGGAACTTATGTGACCATAGTAAAGCCCCACAGTTGGAGAGTGAAGTGGAGAGCTTATTGAGGAGTAATCCAGATCTTGGGGAAGATTTTACCATGGAAACTTTTTTTTTGGTGTCCCATGATAAGTGATCTTGAAAGCAATGTCCAATTAAAGAACCAGGAGCTAGAAAAGCTTAAGGAAAAATGTGATTTTCTTCAAGAGCAGGTGAACACCTTAATGCAAAAGCTGGAGGAGAAGGAATCTTTTCTGTCTGACTCTCTGACCAGTTTGGGAAGGAGTAGAGAAGAGATTGCCAAGCTCTCAGGCTAGGTGTCAGAGTTGCAGAAAACCTTTGCAAAGGCTAAACCCAGATCTAAAAACTTTGTAGTACATAGCCAATGACTATTAGAGGAAATCTCCTATGACCAGACATGATATGGGAGTCTGGTGCTGGCCAATAAGGCTCGGTCGCAAGACTTGGTGGAGCTTCAGGAGGAGGTTTCTAAGCTAAAACCGTTGGCTATGCCTAGTTTCAGTTCAGGGACAGGTATAGTTACAACAATTGCTGAAGACGTTGTGCCGAATGTTGAGTCAGAGATATTATCAGCCGAAATGGAGATGCCATCTTCGGGGCAATTGACGCCGATGGTGGTGCAGGCTGCGGAGGAATGGTATCATACTGTAGTGGTACCCGGCTATACTGGATTCCCTTTTCCAGCCAGAAGGAACAGGAAAGTGGAGCCAGAGCTGCCAGTGCCTAAGGCCCAGAAGGCTCTCTGCTATGCCTCTAGTAAGGCCATCTGCCTGGAAAGTGGAAATGAGGGCCCTTCCTCAGAGGTAGAGCATTTACAGGCACTAATGTCCATTAAGTTGGAATTGCCATTCCAGAGCATGGAGGAAGCTGCAGCCATTATTGCGCAGCGCACAGAAAACCCACAGGAATTTTTCAAGCCGCAAGAGAGAGCCACATCAGATGGCAGTGTTTTAATGTTAACCCCTAGGACAGCAGTGAGAAGTTCCTCCGAAGCAGGACCACCTCATTCTCTGGAAAAAGAACATTGTAGTATCTTGGGTAGAGTGGAACAAAACCCTGAGTTCAGTAGAACCTGTTCAAGATGGAGCATGGCAGCCACAGTGGCTCACAGAAGATGTGTTTATGGAGACACGAGATGAGAATGTGGAATTCCCGGCTGCTCCTCAGTTGACAGGGAGTGAGGAGGAAGCTGTAATGAAGCTGGGAGAGGTTGACTTGATGTCAAGTGATCATCCACCTCCAAAACAAGAATCCTCTAATCTGCTGGATCTGCGGCAGAATGATGAACCCCAGGAATCTACCTGGACAGATGGCAATTTGATGACTACTCAAGAGCCCATCCTAGAACAGGAAGACTTATCTGAGCTGGAGATTGCTTCTGTTGAGGTGTTGGAAACCCAGGATCCTTCTCCTGTTGATGCAATGTACGTTCAGAAGTTAATCCCTGATGGGACATCACAGGATCAGAAGCCCCCGGTTCTGGACATCCAGTGAACATGTGAGACTTTCTTTGTTGAATCACAGACAAAGACCTTACTTTTGAAGGTGTCTCGCCTATGTGAGCTAGTCATGGCTAAGCTAGTTGCAATACAGGAGTCCACTTCCGAAGTCGTCCAGGAACCTGCTTCTGAAGGAGTGCCCCTCATATATGAGGAGGATAAGGTACAAGATTTCGATCTTGGGGCTGTTGCGCCCCGGCATGATCAACCACGGGAGGCTCAAGATCCAATTGCTGAACTGGGACAGTTCATAAAGAACACACTAAGTAAGGAGCAAGAACCTGTCTCAGAGGAATCAGTGCAGAGTCCCATTTCTGAGGCTGCTCTATCCAGGGAGAGTTCTCTATATGAGACACGAGAGCTGGAAAATTTGAGGGGAGAGTTCCAAAAGCTGGCCCTAAGTAATAGCCAGCTAAAAGAAGTAGTGAAGGAGATTCCTGAACTACGGAGTCGAATAAGAGACCTGGACAAGAGAATCAAAATGGGTTATGTGCCGGTCATAGAACAGCAGGAGTCTGTGACTAGAGTCAAAGATGGGAAATCGGAGGCCGAAGCAGTCACGTTAATGAAGGAAATGTTATCAAAGCTGGAAAGATTGAAGGAAGCACTAAAAGTTCAACAAATGAAAGGACTCTCTGAAACTCGGGACCAATGCATCACTCTGAGGGAAAGGCTGTGGGCAAAATTGGATCATGACCTCAGATAAAATAAAGTCAGGGCAGAGACTATGAGTTACCGGTGCCAAGAGCTTGGCCATAAAAGGTGGAATTGTCCATGTAGGCCATGACCAGTGAGGGCCGGGGTGACTACTAGGACCAGAGTGAACTTAAAAACCTTCCCCAGTCCAGAGTTGGTTAATGACAGGAGTCACAAACACCCAGAAAAGAATGAAGCGACATCTTCAGTAGCCAGTAAATCCAAGCCCGATAAGGGACACATCCCTACAGGTGGAAAGGTGAAGAGAAGAGGAAGTTTAGTGGGCAACAGGAAGTTGTCCATTAAAACAACCATTTTGGCCACTATGCTAAAGTGGAGAGAAAGGGAAGGTGGCACAGTGGAGTCGGTTCCACCAACCTTTAATGGAAATAGATTCCAAGGCCAGCTAAAAGGGCCTCAGACGTGTACTTGGGAGAGGAACTTGGGACCCAGGTGTATGGGCCCAAGTTATGTCCCAAAGATTTGTAAGCCCAAAATAAAAATAAAAGCTGAGGGAAAGGGTATGTGGCAGGAGAGGTACTTTGCCACCTTGAAGCTACACACAGGGTTTTGGGGGTAGGTGGGAAGTGTGGATGGACCAGGTTCCCATCCATTTGGCCCAGACCAGGTCTTATAGGCTTCTTAGCTCAAGAAGCTGCTTCATCAGCCAGCACCTGGGTGCTGGGTTTAAAGCAGAGTCTCTCCCATGAGGCAGGGCTCCTGAAGGCAGATAGTGTCCAGGTGATAGGCCTGCTAAGGACAGTGGGATCCAGAGTGCTGGGCCACTAGTGTCAAGATGCTGGGACCTGAAGGGTTCCTTATTAAGTAAGAGGGAGTGAGGCAGAGCCTAAACTCCCTGGTAGTTTATAGTAAAGACAGTGATCTTTGTTTTATTTATATCTTTGTTTTTGAGCTACCTGAATAAAAGGTATATGTTGTTTTTGCACAAGCCTGGAGTCGGTCGTTGGTGGAATTTTTGTAGCAGAGCACATTCTAGCAAGACTCCTGTTTTATATATATATATATATATATATATATATATGTATATATATAAATGAACAATGAAGGTGGCACGATACACAGTGCTGGGGCTCACTCCTGTAGTGGTCATAAGTTATCACAGTAAGTGATTGGTTTAAAGCTGTCCTTGTGCGTGAAATATTCACTTCTGGACTGAAAGTCTCAAAAAAAACATGCATTATGTCAACAGTACAGTATAACACATCAGAATGTGTTGTCAAAAAATATTGGTAGTATATCTCAGATGGAAACAAAGTACAAAAGTAGCATATATGTTGCCTATTAATGGCTTTTACTATGGGTCGTCTATTCATACAGAAATTGGATGGCCAATGAGAAGGCCTTTGATAATCACAGCAACATATAAGATTAGATAAGCTGTATCTGGTTCTGGCAGTTGTCAAACCAACAGAACTTGGTATTCCCCAATTGGCCTACAGTCCCAGAACTAAAAAGTACCTAATACTGTAACGTTTCCAAGCTGAAATGGGATTGGGCATTTGATAGTGTGGCCTAACCATGGCCCTCATTCTGAGTTGTTCGCTCGCAAGCGGATTTTAGCAGATTTGCTCATGCTAAGCCGCCGCCTACTGGGAGTGAATCTTAGCATCTTAAAATTGCGAACGATGTATTCGCAATATTGCGATTACACACCTCGTAGCAGTTTCTGAGTAGCTTCAGACTTACTCGGCATCTGCGATCAGTTCGGTGCTTGTCGTTCCTGTTTTGACGTCACAAACACACCCAGCGTTCGCCCAGACAATCCTCCGTTTCTCCAGCCACTCCTGCGTTTTTTCCGGAAACGGTAGCGTTTTTTCCCACACGCCCATAAAACGGCCTGTTTCCGCCCAGTAACACCCATTTCCTGTCAATCACATTACGATCACCAGAACAATGAAAAAGCCGTGAGTAAAATTCCTAACTGCATAGCAAATTTACTTGGCGCAGTCGCAGTGCGAACATTGCGCATGCGCATTAAGCGGAAAATCGCTGCGATGCGAAGATTTTTACCGAGCGAACAACTCGGAATGAGGGCCCATATGCAGTGTCAAATGCAGGATTTCTAGAGGGGGTTTCCAAATGCAATCCACAATTTCCCACTCTGTGGAACATTCGAGCAAGTGCAGGAGTCTGTGGTAGAGGTAGGAAAGTCTAGTAACAACCCTGGACATTAATGTAAACATTGGTATTTTTATACACTGGATACTGTATGGAATGCAGTATTAATATTTAATACTATAGATAGTCTATAGTATAGGCTGTATCAAACATTTTTAAATAATATAAATAAGTCGTCAGGAAAAGGTTTACACCTACCATAATACATAAATTAACAAAGAAAATAGAACCAGTACTGCACTTTCTAAGTACACATTCTCCCATGTCATGGTAAGACTCCTGTCTCATCTATTTGGTAGCTAGTCTCTCGTCCAGTGCACAGACTGAGGACTCAAATCCACATACAGTATACCGCACACTTGCTAGAAGAAGCTACTACTACTGGGCATGTGCAGCAGTATTACACTGTCCCTTAAACTGCATGATGTGGCAGCAGCTCTAGGAATCATATTATATACCATTACTGTTGTTCATATAATTTGAGTCACTTGTCAAGAGAAGAGGGGTTTCTGGGCAAACAGACCCCCCCCCCCCCCTCCAGAGTTTGCCTATGGTGGGTACAATGAACATTTTACCAGTGAGAGTACTGAGAAAAAAAGTGTTTTGTAAAGAAACATTTTCAATTATAAATATGTGCAGGAGTACTGAGATTTAATTATTGAGAGTAAATACTAACTAAACAATAATAAAAAAAACAATTCTAGATACTTATATATTTGACTACTACCTCCACAAATTTATGTCACCCTTGGTTCTTGACAAATAAATCACTATCCCAATGTATCCATGCCAACTGCTATGGATCTGTAGCTACAAAGACCCCTTTTAACATCATTAGCCATCGTCCTTATGATAATTAAGATCTCACTACAACATAAGTTTAGAGTGAAGATCACCTCCATGCACAATGGGCAATACTGCTAACATGAATGTCAGGAACCAGCCAATAGAATACTAGTATGTTCTTTATGTATATATAAAATACTGTCACTGACATTGTGTCTCTCTCTCTCCCCCTCTCTCCCTGACACTGTCTCTCTCTCCCTGACACACTCTCTCTCTCTTCCTGACACTGTCTCTTTTCGCTCTCCCTTACACTGTCTCTCTTTCCCTGACACTCTCTCTTTCCCTGACACTGGGGGTCATTCCGAGTTGATCGCTCGCTAGCAGTTTTTAGCAGCCGTGCAAACGCATTGCCGCCGCCCACCGGAGAGTGTATTTTCGCTTTGCAGAAGTGCAAACGCCTGTGCAGCAGAGCGCCTGCAAAAACATTTTGTGCAGAACAAGACCAGCCCTGGACTTACTCGTCGTGTGCATTGATTCTAGCGTTGGTGGGTTGGCTTTTGATGTCACACACCCGCCCAGCGTTCGCCCAGCCATGCCTGCGTTTTCCCTGGCATGCCAGCGTTTTTCCAAACACTCCCTGAAAACGGTCAGTTGACACCCAGAAACACCCCCTTGCTGTCAATCTTCTTGCATTGTGCCATGCGACTGAAAGCTTCGCTAGAACCTGTGCAAAACCACAAAGTACTTTGTACCCGTACGTCGCGCGTGCGCATTGCAGTACATACGCATGCACAGAAATGCCAATTTTTAGCCTGATCGCTGCGCTGCGAACAACGGCAGCTAGCGATCAACTCGGAATGACTCCCACTATCTTTCTCCCCCTGACACAATCTCTCTCCCTGACACTCTCTCTCTCCCTCTCTGTCAGACTCTCTCTCTCCATGATTCTGTCACTATCTCTCTCCCTCTCTCTCACTGACTATGTCTTCTCTCTCTGACACACTCTTTCCCTGACACACACTCTCTTTCTCCCTGACACTGTATCTCTTTATCTCTCTCTTCCTGACCCTGTATCTCTCTCTCCCTGACACTGTCTCTCTCTCCCTACAAAATCTCTCTCTCTGACACTGTGGCTCTCTCTCCCTCCCTCCCTTTCCCCCCCCTTGCACTGCCTCTCTCTCCCTGACTCTCTCTCTCTCTCTCTCTGACACTCTTTTGCTGTCTCCCTGAAACTCTCTCTCTCTCTCCTTGACAATCCCTCTCTCTAACTCCACAATCTTTCACTCTCACTCTCACTCCCTGATATTTTATCTCTCTCAGTCCTTCTTGATTCCTTCCCTCTCTGGCTCCTCCCCTGCCTTTCTGACGCCATCTCTCTTTATTCCCTCTCAACGCTTTTCTCTTTTTGGCATACTCTCTCTTGCGTCTCTGTCTCTTTCTCTCATTCCCTCTTTCTCCATGAACCCCCCTCTCTCACTCTCTCTCTCTCTCTCTCTCTTTCTCTCTCTCCCTGTCCTCTCCTCTCTCACACACACTCTCTGCTTGCTCTTCTATCTCTCTTCCCCTGACACCCTTCTTGTCTATCACTCCCCTCATGCTCTCTCTCCTGTTTCCCTAAGGGGCACTTTAGTGACAATGGCAGGAGGGGGGCTCTCAAGATTTTGCTATGGGTCCCACAAAATTCTAGTTGCACTCCTAGATATTGAAAAAAAGCATACATGGTGTATGACAGGAGAACAGTGTATTATGGCAATAACTAATATTTTCTATATGTGACTATTCCATACTATATTATATGAATGAGCCTTTTAAATGTACTGTAGTTATTTTGCGATTTTGGAAGAAATGCCATAAACCTATTAAAAACCTGTATAATCCTCAGCGTTGGACTGGTTTGTCATTTTGAGTACTACAGTGTATTACACAGTACGCATGTGAGGCACATGCCTAGGGGTAACACTTGCTGGGAGGGCACAGCCGATCCACATGTTTTTCGACAAGTGCCGGTTTTTCTGACAGTCAGTAAAACATCACTGTCATTGAATAGGTCGATTGCAAATTTGACCTATTTCTGTTGAAAAGTGCCGGTTTTTCCAACTGTTGGAAAAACCGGCACCAATTGAATAGACCCCTATGGGGCATATTTAACAATAACAGCAATCTTGGCCAATTAAATACCATTTCTTATTGCAACATATTGGGACATTCTTTGCAGGTGATTTCTTGCACATGACTTTCATTACTACCTTTCTTGTCAATACAGGAGGGCTGGCACATCATGCCAACCCTAGTCACCTCATTCCCATCCCCAGGACCACCATGCTCTATTCAACCACAGTAGAAGTGTCCCACAAACCTTTACTTTAAAGAAATGTGTTAGTGTGGTATGCCTATTCATCTCCCCCCCTTCATCCTCCATCCTCCATCCTCCCCCTCCTTCATACACTCACCAGGCTGCCTGTAGTATGCCTGTGTTCTCAGATGTTTGCTGCTATAAGCTGCTCAGAGCCAGCATAGAGCAATGGTCCTGCAGTACTCCCTTCTGCCTCTGGGTGTCAGCTGCTTAGATGAGTGTTGTCTTCTACTTGGTGCTCTACTTCCCAGCATATCCATATACATGGGTCTGGCACTGCAGTCCACAAAGTGATGGAGCAGAAGGGGCCAGATCAAGCAAAGCCTGCTAACCTGCACATGCTGAGGGGTGGAGCCACACTTATGCAAGCAAGCTGTGCTGAGTACAGCAGCACTGCACTACTTCTGATTCTGCTTTGATCTGTTTGGCAGTGCTGCTGATTGGCATAAAGTTACCAGCTGCAGGATCTGTTTGGTATCTGCTTCACTCTCTCTTATTTACTAAGCTTTGGATGGAGATAAAACCTACGGAGATAAAGCCCCAGCCAATAGGCTCCTAACTGTCATTTCTCAAACCCAGCCTGCGACATGGCAGTTAGGAGCCGATTGGCTGGGACTTTATCTCCGTCGGATTAATCTCCATCCAAGGCTTAGTAAATAGACCCCTTAGTGGCCTATGCAACAGGCACTGACTAGCCTTTGGCCCTCCAGCTGATATTGAACTACACATCCCAGTATGCCCTCCAACAGTTTTAGCATGGCCAAATAGCAAAATTGTAGCAGGGCTTGCTGGTGTGTGTAGTTCAACAACAGCTGGAAGGCCAAAAGTTCCCCAACCCCGGACTAATGGGTCAGTTTAATGCAGGACTAAAAGTGTTAAATGTGGCTGTAGCCCCAGGTACATGTCACCCTGCCACCTGGCCCAGCCGCCACTGCTTGTCAAAAAGTAAACACTTTGCAGTAATTAGGTGATGACAGTGACTATTATGAGACAATTGATTGTATTTTTTCTCAAGTAGTGTAACTCAGGGATACTTTGCATACAGTGCTACATCATTTCTTGTTAAAATAAAACCAAGAAAAATTTTGTTTGCACCAATTACATTAGCAGACCTTTATATGGCAACTGGCCAATAACAAATATATTTAAGTTAACTTTACTTACTGCCGCTCACTAGACCTAATTGAGTTTTCTCAACATACTGTAAGGTTTTCTTACTCACTCCTTTGGATCTTTGACTTAATTAATGACAATACACATTTTACTAATTTGACTGAAATTTTATTGATTAAAAAAATCATTCAGGGAATAAAGAAACAATCAAGACTTCTCCAAAACATGGGCGATCCAATGAGAATGATATTCCCAGAAAATCATAAATATTGGTTTGCAAATATTCAGAAACAGTTTTCTCCTTTGGAAGCAGATTTGCTTAAATTGGAATCCTGTGACTCTGCAAAATAATATGTAACAATATAAATACATTTAAGAACATACTGTAGAATAGGCATTCCCAACCTCGGTCCTATAGGGACACCAACAATGCAGATTTTAGTGATATCCAGGCTTCAGCACATTTAGTGAAATTAAAATAACTGAGTTACTTACTATTTGAGTCTTCTGTGCTCAAGCATGGATATGGGCCCTCATTCCGAGTTGTTCGCTCGGTAAATTTCATCGCATCGCAGCGATTTTCCGCTTAGTGCGCATGCGCAATGTCCGCACTGCGACTGCGCCAAGTAAATTTGCTATGAAGATAGGATTTTTACTCACGGCTTTTTCTTCGCTCCGGCGATCGTAGTGTGATTGACAGGAAATGGGTGTTACTGGGCGGAAACACGGCGTTTTATGGGCGTGTGGATAAAAACGCTACCGTTTCCGGAAAAAACGCGGGAGTGGCTGGAGAAACGGAGAAGTGTCTGGGCGAACGCTGGGTGTGTTTGTGACGTCAAACCAGGAACGACAAGCACTGAACTGATCGCAGATGCCGAGTAAGTCTGAAGCTACTCTGAAACTGCTACGAGGTGTGTAATCGCAATATTGCGAATACATCGTTCGCAATTTTAAGAAGCTAAGATTCACTCCCAGTAGGCGGCGGCTTAGCGTGTGCAATACTGCTAAAATCGCCTTGCGAGCGAACAACTCGGAATGAGGGCCATCACTAATACCTGGACTGTTAATGTGCCTTGAGGACAGAGGTTGGGAATGCCTGTTGCAGAACCTTGAATGCATCAGTAAGTTACCACATAAAGTAGGGTGGCCATAATATCCCTTTAATCTGGGATACCTATGATTTACACAGGTTCTGTGGCTAGCTAAACTCTAGCCTGAATTTCACCTGTGTAGCCAGCCACAAAAGCTGTGTAAATCATATGTGTCCCAGATTAAAGGGATATTATGGTCACCCTACATATAGGGGATTACTTAGGTTTGTTAGCAAAGCAAAAAAGTTAACAATTGGGCAAAACCATATTGCACTGAAGGTGAGGCAGATGTAATATGTGCAGAGAGATTTAGATTTGGGTGTGTTATATTGTTTCTGTGCATATCAAATACTGGTTGCTTAATTTCTACACTGCAATTTAGATTTCAGTTTGAACACACCTCACCCAAATCTAAATCTCTCTGCACATGTTTCATCTGCCCCACTTGCAGTGCAACATGGTTTTGCCGAATTGTAACTTTTTTGGTTTACTAACAAACAAAAAAACAAACAAACAAGACTGCCTTATAATGATAGATGACATTGGTCTACAGGGAGGGGGCATGGCTAAAGTGACGTAAATTATGTCATTTTAGCCCCACCCTCTCCCTACGGACTTGCGAATCACAGAATTTTTCTGAAGGCTCCCGAAGTTCCCTGCAGCATCTCCTCTCTGGGCTTCTCCAGGAGAGAAGAAATTAAATGTCAGTAAGTATGGTTATATATAACCACAAGTGCCACATATGCTAAACGGGTGGTATTCATGTGACCGCCGGTCAGCTGACCGACAGTCACATGACCTCCTCCGTGAGCCCGACGGCTCACTATCCCGATGGTCGGCATGCCGACCAACAGGGACTATTTCCACTCGTGGGTGTCCCCGACACCCATAGAGTGGGAATAGAACCCGTGGCGACCGCAGGTCGCCACAGAGCCCGCAGCGTGGCGAGCGCAGCGTGGCGAGCGCAGCGAGCCCGCAAGGGGCTTGCTGCACTCGCCCCTCCCCACCGGGATCCCGGCATCGGTATGCTGCCGGGATCCCAGCGTCGGTAAGGTGACCGGCGGTCAGGAGACCGCCGGTCACCAGTACTACACCCATGCTAAACAGCTCTGCATACTGTAGATAACTAGTAGAGTTCTATTTTAAGTATATATTCATAGTGTATCCAGGCAATACCTATATCCATGTACTTTTTCTGTATAACTAATATCTATAGGATTTACACTGAGGATAACTGCATGTGTTTGATTGATCCTTGGATTACATATATCTCATTGTCAGTTCACTTTTATGGGGCAATTTGTGTCTGGATCATTTGTGATCATTTGTGTGATATTATACTACAGGTGAACAACAAACCAACGTGCAATTACCAGCTTGTGCCATATGTGTAACATGTATTACAACAATTTGAATACAATGTTTAAGAATTATATTATATATAGTTCATGATGACTTATATGAATGATTTGTCTTGAGAATGCAGACACCTCATTGTCATTACATGTCTGTGAAGCAATTTATATATCTGCATTTTTGGCATGACCTTGTCACTTACTGTAGTTATGTTTTGCACCATATGCATTACCTGCATAAAAATACAATACTGCAGGACATACTAGCCTACTCTCCCACAAGTTGCAGGAGACAAAAAAAAAATTTGAACAGTCCCCTACAGAGGACACCTACAGAGGAGTAGCGGCATCTCCAGCTCCCCACCTGCTTCCTATTGAAGTGGGCAGGATAAGAAGATAGACAGGAGAATCCTGCTGCTGAATGAATGGGACGGGGATAAAAGATCCACCCCCTACCCACAAACTGCAGCATTTAGTGGGAGCAGCCTACGGATGTGCAGTCTGGCTTTGCCCCCCGCAGTGGCTAGATGTGTCTCATCTCCAGGCTACTCCTAGGGATGAGATTTTTAATGTAGACAAGTATGCTACAGCATCACAGTCTATAAATGACACACACTGCATAAATTCTGTCCTAGTCTCTCAGAGATCTAATACACTAAATCTGACTGCTGTCCATAACAAATTAGGTGAATTATCACAAATTTTTCTGCAAAAAGTTACAGATGAACTCATCATCTATCTACTACCAGTGCAGAACATGGGAGTGTGTGTGTGGGGGGTAGTGTTAGAGGGGCATGTACCCCAGCTGCAGGATTTAAGGGGGTGCTGAGGCTATGGTTGTTATGAAGCCTGTTGTCTGAGCTTTGCGTTTGGGCCTGTCTCCCCAGCATCAAGTGCTCACCTCAGACTATAGTGATCCTGACTTCAAGGGGCTTTTGCTAAATATCTCTCAGTACCTCTGCACCAGGCCACCTCCAGCTGCATCAAGTGCCATTCCCTTAAGAATTATGGCACCATTTGTGGAGGAAAAAACATTAGACATGCCCACTTTGATGAGGGACATGCTCCCCAGTAATAGCCAGGATCTCATCTCTCAGGGCAGCAAGTGACACAGCGCAGCCCACCCTACTGGCAAGAGCTCTGCAGGCAGTGAAGGATCCCTAGTGGGTAGTGCTTGAAATAGATTGAGGCGGACTTCCTCAAAGATGTCCACCTTCTCGGACTGCAGCATCAGAGGCCTCTTGTAGGACACCGTTTCATCAGCCAGGTAGGGGGCGTGTGCTCCAACACCCGGATAGTTTTAAAGGCATATATTAAAAAAGAAGCACAAGTGTGTTTACTCACTGCAATCACTGGAAGCTCTCTGGAGCAAACATATCACATGAGACTGCATATGGGGGTATAATATGAATGCTTGTTTATACAATACCACTTATAAATGTGCTAAAATAAATGAAATTAATTGCATTGGTGAAAATCTGAACCCACATTGCATACATGAATTCATTTTTTTTTCCGTTTCATCTTATCTATTTAATTAAAAAATATGATGTATATTATACATTATTTATACAATATACATTTCTTTGATTATTATTATATACTGTTTTTCAATAAATGCATCATTATGAGGTCTTTTTAATTTACACCTACAATTAAGTATGGGGGGAGCCAAATTACTGCCTTACCCCAGGGGACATAAATCCTAGTTTTGGCCCTGTTACAATTGATATTACTACAATTAGATTCATTTTATAGAGCACATTTGTCTATTTTGATGTAAACTTATGTCCTTTTATTTAACCTACAGTATTTTTAGAAATTTTAATCATTAAACTATTAAAATCTAAGTATTATTATTTGTCTAAAAGAGTGTCCCCACAATGATGAGAGTAGCTTTGTCTTCTAATCTGTGACTAATGATTTGGTTTTGCATATGTGTTAAAAAAACATCACAGTGATGCTGCACACCATACTGACATAATATATGGATGAACACAAATGTCTTGATATATGTAAAATGCACAAACTGCACCTGGAACAGAAATATATCATAATAAAATGGTAGACATTTGTTTGTTTGTTTGCAATTTTTTAATTCTTTATTAGGAACTCTATAGAATTGATTTTAAGATATTGTATATTTTTTATTGTTTGCTTCCTAAGTATATTACACAAGGGTAAGGGTGCCTATAGTAAGAGCTATGCAGTTAGACGTGTGCTTGCTTTTGTAAAGTGCATGTGCAGGACTGCAGGTTTGTCAGTGTAATAAATTGAGCCCTGTTCAGTGAATTAAAGGTAAATCACTTGGCAATATGACTTCAATTATACAATAATACAAAAAGAGTTACTGCCAGTGACAGCATTGTTCTTACTGGTGATAGTTTTGCATGGGGAATCCTATGTAATACATAATCATACATATTCACCATATCAGAATGATGATAACAATCAATGTTTTGGTAAATCTATCTCTAAGCTGGTACATGCATGACCACATATACTGCCCCCATAACTGTAAGCTAACCTTTATGATTGGGGGCCACTAATGTCAAGACAACAATGTAATGCAACGTTGACCTGGTGACATGTTTTGGGTAAATTGCAGTGAATAAATAAAGTAGACATATAGGTATGACCAAACGCTTGATCAACTCAGCACTCCAGCAGTAAAGGAACATGTTCATATACCCATCCCATTATAATTATATCTGTGACTCACTTACTATTTACCGACTGGATTTCAAAGTGAAATTCCAAGACCTAGAAGACCTCCATCCTTCTATGGAATAAACATAAAAATATTCTAAGCAACGTAAAAAAAATATATACAATGGTATCACAAAGTGGTTTTCCATTTCATCAGGCTTTATAGAGAGTGTACATCCATGAGAGTCTAAACCATATTTTCTTGGATTATTTTTTTTCTGTAACTAAAATTTAAGAACAATAAGAAAGTGGGTATAATATTGCCTTTATTTATACCAAATCCATGTCTGAGAGGTATGCAACATTTGCTATAGTCCCCTAAAATCATATTGTATGCAACCATTGGGCACTAATGCATGCAAACGATAAAACATGTATAACCAGAAGCCAGCTATGGAGTTACAGCTATCAGATTATTCCTAAATGATCAGATTCATGTGCAGCCAACACATATGGTAATAGTGGTCTCTGATGGCAACAAAGAATACATTGTGTTAGGACAGATCTAGACTTACATATGGGGAATATATGTCACTTTTTTTCCCTGATATCATTTTTATTAATTAACATTTTCACTACTATTTGGGACATTTCCAAAACCACTTTACATTAGTACAGGTTGAGTATTCCATATCCAAATATTCCGAAATACGGAATATACCGAAATACGGACGTTTTTGAACGAGAGTGAGATAGTGAAACCTTTGTTTTTTGATGACTCAATGCACACAAACTTTGTTTAATACACAAAGTTATTAAAAATATTGTATTAAATGACCTTCAGGCTGTGTGTATAAGGTGTATATGAAACATAAATGAATTGTGTGAATGTAGACACACTTTGTTTAATGCACAAAGTTATAAAAAATATTGGCTAAAATTGCCTTCAGGCTGTGTGTATAAGGTGTATATGTAACATAAATACAGTTTGTGCTTAGATTTAGGTCCCATCACCATGATATCTCATTATGGTATGCAATTATTCCAAAATATGGAAAAATCCAATATCTAAAATACGTATGGACCCAAGCATTTTGGATAAGGGATACTCAACCTGTAACACATTTTATTTTGCTAAAGTCAGGTATTTCTGTCTGTATATTGTTCACTGCTATTCATATTACATGTTTAAAATCACTAACAAATACATTTCTATTTTACTGTATATAGTATTTCACTCTTACCTTGTTACAAAGAATGGGGTTTAAAATGCCTCCTAAAAGAGTTCCCACTGTGTCTATCAAAGTTTTCTGAAATAAAATGATCCTATAAGTTTTGCTGAAAAATACATTGTGCAAAATAAATTTACTGTATAAACTAAATTATCCACACCATGCTTCCAAAATGGTAATCTGTAATTTCTCCAATATATGTGTTATGGAAACAAATCTCTGTCCTTTTGCACAATCCAAGGTTAGTTTTAGTATTTAGATTTTTGGTAACTTTTTGTTTGGGGGAGGGGTGGTGGTTACCTATTTACAGCAGCACTTAATAAAAGATACATTTTATGTAGTTTATGGGTCTATACATATTCTGGTAATGGGTGTGTGAAAGTGAAATCATTTTGGCAAAAGTGTTACAGATATCTAATCACATCTGATATCTATTTTTAATTTCTGCGTTTTAGTGTTTTAGATCTTAGTATTTTTATAATATACTGTTCATGAGGTGTTTTGAAATTATCTAATCTCTGGCACAATCTGTAACATATTAATCCCAATGTAAATGAATGTTAATTTTTAATCATTATGAGATATTATTAGCTATGGCATAAATTATATTACAATATATAATAAAGAGGACTATTGCTTCATATAGAAAAACTAAAACCCTTCCTACAGTACATAAAATAATATGTTTATTAAATTGCCTGGTTACTAAATACTAACATCCAGAGATAACATTTCCACTGTTAATGTGGTATTCACAATGATAGTGTAACTCAGGGGTAGGCAACCTGTGCACTCCAGCTGCTGTGGAACTACACATCCCAGCATACCCTGCTACTATTTTGATGTTAGGGCATGCTGGTATGTGTAACTGGAGTACAACAGGTTGCCTATGCCTGGTGTACATCACTAACTGATTTGTAAGTGTAACTGTAATTGGCCCAACTTGCAAATATTATTTTAAATTTGTAAATGTAACCATAATAAATGCACTAGACTGCTGCAATCTTAGGAACTCCATATTTAATAAGACATAATACAAAAAATAACTGACACCATACAGTATTCACGGCTGGTAGTCATGTGACCGCCGGTCGGCTGACCGACAGTCACATGACCTCCTCCGTGAGCCCGACGGCTCACTATCCCGATGGTCGGCATGCCGACCAACAGGGACTATTTCCACTCGTGGGAGTCCACGACACCCATAGAGTGGGAATAGAACCTGTGGCGACCGCAGGTCGCCACAGAGCCCGCAGCGTGGCGAGCGCAGCGAGCCCGCAAGTGGCTTGCTGCACTCACCCCTCCCCGCCGGGATCCCGGCGTCGGTATGCTGCCGGGATCCCGGCGTCGGTAAGGTGACTGGTGGTCAGGAGACTGCCGGTCACCCGTACTACACCCAGTATTCACAAATGTTGAAATTGAATAAAATTGGATGTACAGTTGTCAGTGACCACTTCTAAGATTTATTTTTTAATTTTGATAACATTAGTCTCTAAAATTAGAGAATCCTGTATTTTAAAAATGTGGTATTAAAAGAATTTACAATACTGAGTACAGTTCTGAGAAGTTGCCTCAAAAATTAAGTGTTAAGACCATAACAACAGTTTGCATTTCAAATATTATGTAATTAAAACTTTATAGAGTTATACTGTATCACCAAAAGATTATGTACTTTATTTACATTTATATAGCACACATACAGTATTCCGCAGCACTTACCAACAAAGGATCCAACTTCTTTTCCACAACACCATTAAGTAAGCCTATAGCTTGACCAGACAGACCAGCCTGAACAAATTATATTGTTTCAGTTATACAGTGCAGTAAATCATATTGCAGGCACAGCACATATAGAATCTCAGAAATGTTAAATATGCTCCACATATGTCTTAGGTTTTTCATTAATGCGTTAAAACTAATATTTCTATACTTTATTCCTGCTTAAAAAATGGTCTCAGAAGATATATATTGAACATCAGGGTCATTAGCAAAAAACAGAATATTGTGATAGCATTCAATGCATGAACTGGCAGCTTTTTCAAGATATTGAAAAACCACCAAGTACTGAGCAGTGAAACGCATTGATGTACCTACCTATAGCCACCCACTGGATTGTGCAACTTACCTAAAGAGTCTGAACCAGCTTTCAGATTTGGTAGAGGAAGCAATAGCTTGCTGTGGATTATATGAATTGGACATCCTTGCTTGGATCTCACCATCAGATGACACCACATTCAACTGAGGATTCTATATCTATATTCGGCCCCGGAAGTAGACACAGGTACAGGCACATGCCATGACTTTAAACTAATTATCTATATACAGATGTGGCCATGCTCATCTAACTGCAATGTGGCATGCTGCATCGTGTGCCAGGCTGCAACTATTCACAGTCAGCAATTGCTTCAGCTATATCTGTATATGGACAGCCTTATGGGTGAGATATCTGCTCATATTATTGATATATTAACTTTTGTTGTAATTGTATTTTTTAGTTTATGTTATTCTTATTTTTTTATATTAAACATAATATTATCTTCATCCAAATAATATGCACTTGTTTATAACTATTTAATATTCTGTATAGAGCACTACTTTTCTTGTTGTCCTCTCTCAGTGCCTGCCTGCCTGCTTGTGTGTGGCTGGAGCAAAACAGCAGCCTCGGGGTAGATGAGAATTAAGGGATCCATTGACTGAGAGCCATGACAATTGCACTCTCAGCCAATCATTGATCAGATTAATGATTTTAATCGGCCTTTGAAATTGACACCCAAATACAAAAACCATGAGATCTGATACAGAGAGGATGACCTTTTGCATTGTTTTCAGAACCAAGTCTGGCAGGGAATTTTGAGTCCCGGCCTTGATCCACTCAGATTGGGTAAGTTTGGGTGGTCTCTGATCTCTTAGAATCTAGCCTGCTCATCTCTACTTTATATACATGCATTTGTATATACCAAATCAGGGGATTGAAGAAGCATAGTTAAGTATAATTCTATATTTTAACTTACATCACTTAATGCTATCCAAAATTAACAATTTAGCCTTAAATTGTCCTTATATTTCCATCAGTGTTATTAATTGTAGTTGTAAGGCCACATAAAATGTAGTATCCAGGTGGTGGAAATCGATTCCAAAGAGCACTTGATATGGAACATGGAATGTCCTGTTTCTGCATTGGAGCATGTAGATGGCCCATCCAGTGCACTGCAATGTGTTTACCTAGACTCCGCTCTCAGGAGATGCCTTGAAGAGCAGCTAGTTTTTCAGGGATTTGATTTGCAAGTGTTTGTTGAATATACATTTGAATTTTTTTTTTTTTTGCATCCTTAATGGAGGTGAGTCTCATGTACAGTAATTAACTCATTCAATAAGAAAGATGAGTGGAATTAATTGTTCATACAGTATGTGTACAAAAAAAAGCTCAACATTTGTATTTCAGCATAACACACACAAGAAGACTCAGTTCTGGCTGGATATAGGAATGTGTTTGGATCAATGCATGTGTAACTTGGTGACAGCATGTTCTAGGGGCATAGCAATTTTACATATCAAAACTAAGATTTATCAGAATAGCTTACCGTGTTGAAAGACTCAGTCACACAGCCAGCAGTGGTCTTGAAAATAGAAAACATTAATGTAAGTCTTTAACATGTTGCGTGCATCAATGTTGTCAACAGATTATAAAGTGTAGAAGCATTGTTAAAGCAGATTCACTAAGACGTTATTATACCCAGACTGAATACCAGTGGACGTAGTGTAATTCTTGATGAGAAATAGCGCAATAGAGTGCTGTTATCATAGAGCTTTGCCCCACTAACTTCAGAGGTTACTTTATTGTTGTCATTTAAAAAGAAATGGATTCCATTTGTAATCCATCATCAGTTCCCAGGATGTTAATTGCCAAAAAAGGAAATGTAACACTGTTGTTTAGTTTTTGTATAATAATACCACAGTGTTTGTGACATTGGGTAAACCATTCATTTTAATTATCAATTTTGATTTGTAATTTCTAGTTGTTGTAGGAGGCATGTATCAGTTTTAGACCATCTAGAATGTCCTACATCTAGATAATAACTCATTAGATCAGAGTTACTCAGTCCCATTGACAAGTTCATGTTTTCAATTTTTTCTTAGTTATATATGTTTAAAAACATTATTTTTTTCAAAAAGTGCCTCTTCCTTTTCCCCTAACAGACCTTAAAGTAATCTGTGTGTCCCTTCAATAAATGAAAATAAAAGCAACATCACCATCATATATTGCACTTAGAAAAATGTGCTACATATCAGCTAAACTGACTACTGGATTTATTCAGCATTAAATATATCCAACTTAAATGTATGATATATATGAGCATCAATAGCAAAAGAAAAGTTTAAAAAAAAATACACTTATGATAAATTTTTATCTGTTCACAATAAGGTCAATTATTATCATGAAATTCATTATGCAGAATTATTGGTCTACAGCAGTGTCCAAGCTGTGGCCACTGCACTACATTTACCTGATTTTAGCCTAATAACCATTGTCTTTTGCCATTAAATATACAGGGCCTGATATAGAGGTGGACACTATTTGCATTGCTGCAGCATCTTTGGATGCAGCAGCTATGTGAAAATATGCTATAGGCACAGGAGGCATCTGAAATAAAAGACATCTTCTGCCGGCAATTCAGATCCAAGTGCTGCATCCAATGACACAGTATTGCATCACCATCGGGACCTTTGGTCGCAGTCATGGCCCATCTGAGTTAGTCTAAGCTTATTCAGAATGTGCGATGAAGCTCCTCTGCCGGGACAATGAAATCTGCATAAGACTATTCAGACCCTGACCTCGGCACACACTGCGAAACTGATTCAAGATGTCTCCATTTTGAAAAATGGTTCCCATCACATTGCCCACACGCAAACATGTCTGATATGCTGTGGCTTTGGATAACTATGATAGATCTCGCAGACAGTGATTCACACAGTCACACATCTTAAAACATTGGATTTATGGTAAACCATCAGATTTGCATACAACTCTGAATCATTAACATAGTCAACAAAAGACTCTTTTAACAGAAAAAACCCATCCATCCATCCATCAATCTATCCATCCATCCAGGTCCTTCTCAGCAGTTATTTATTCTCACCCAAACAGCTGAATCTGAGCATGGACTACTGTAGGCAAAGGCTGTCTGTAGCCATAAGTACAGTATACTAACAAGGGGAACAAAAGGATGTGCTGAGTTACATCTTGTTGCGGCATTTGGGCCTCTTTAACACTACTGAATTCCAAGGTGGAGATATGGATGGCTAAATAACAACTGAGAAGGTCCCACAATGTTGCCATTCATTTTATGTATAGCAATATTATTCATTGTGATTGCTGCTGATTTTACTTTTGTTACATTTTTATTTATTATAGATACATTTTTATGCTCATCTCTTATTTTATATGCTTGGTAACACTATTGGTCTAACAGTGCAGAAATATATGTTGATAGCTCCATAAGCTATGCATGTTAGCAATTGGAAGTGCAAATTTCCAGTCCTGTTTCACCCATTTAAAGATCATACATATATATACATATATACACACACACATATATATATATATATATACATATATGCTTTAGCTGGAGGATACCTTTAATAACATTGGGCTTAATTCAGAGTTGATCGCAGCAGCAAATTTGTTAGCAGTTGGGTAAAACCATGTGCACTGCAGGCTGTGCAGATATAACATGTCCAGAGAGAGTTAGATTTGGGTGGGATGTGTTCAAACTGAAATCTACATTGCAGTGTAAAAATAAAGCAGCCAGTATTTACCCTTCACAGAAACAAAATAACCCACCCAAATCTAGCTCTCTCTGCAAATGTTATATCTGCCACACCTGCAGTGCACATCGTTTTGCCCATCTGCTAACAAATTTGCTGCTGCGATCAACTCTGAATTACCATTATTGTTGTTTTTAGCAACACCTTCACAGAATTTTTTGTGGAATATATCTTAAACCATCCACTGAGTAAGAAACAATAGTTTTGTTTTTTGGTCTACTAATTTGGCCTTACAGACCTGAGTGGAATTATTTGTGCAAAATTGACAGAAGTAAGGGCCTAATTCAGACCTGGTCACACGCAGGCAGTTTTTTGCACTGCTGCGACCAGGTAATCACTGCTTACAGGGGAGGGGGTAGGCGCATCGCTGGGGTGTGAACAGCTGTGCAGAGAGCTCCACAAACAAAAGTTTGTGCAGTTTCTGCACAGCCCAGGACTTACTCAGCTGCTGCGACGATCCAGGCCGCTGGTGTCGTCAAGAACCCTCCTCCTGAACGGGTGGACACGCCTTCTTTTTTTCTGTTACTCCCTGGAAACCATGAGTTGCCGCCCAGGAACACCTTCTGCCTTTCAATCTTCTTTCGATCGCCCCTTCAATCGCTTTCGTCATAGAAACCATTGCTGTCCTACGCATTGCGTCCCTCACGCATGCGCTGTTCAGACCCGATCGCACGGCTGCAAAAAATGCAGCATGCTCTTGGATCTGAATGACCCCCTATGCCTCTAGCTTTTACCAAGCACTCCTATCTTTTATGAAAAACAATATTTTTATCTATATATGCTGCCAGATTTTCCTGCTGTATTATTTTAATCTTTAGTATTTATACAAATCTATAATCCAATTATGGCCAGTTTTATCCACCCCTGAAGAAGTCCGTCTGGCTGAAACTTACACTTTTATGTAAATAAATGAATAATTCCTTAAGATCTAATTGTATTACTGTTGGGTGAAGAATATTGTTAAAAGGGTATATCCATTCTTATTGTTATAATTATTATTTTAAGATCTAATAGGATCATCCTGTCATGGGATTTTGGTTACCTATCTTACACTAGCGCCCGCTGTCACTACACTCTTTATCTACCATTTTGGTCCTAGCTAACAAGGGACTGTACTGGAGGTGCAGCTTGAAGTCATTGGCGCAAGATAAAGGCATTGTTTGTGTTATATAATCACATGCTTGTGGCAGCACTCCCCAAACAAACAATAACTGTCCTGGTGCCCTACTTGGTAACTCTTTACACAAGGCACATATATATATATATATATACTAAAGGGAATCCCACACTCTCACCCAACCAAGCAGCAGCTGGGGTGCCAATTCAAAGCCCTACCCTCAGCAGGGGGCCAGACCCATAGTACAGTGCAGTGTTTTCCATCTAGGTGGAAAGGATAGCACCCACCAAATTTTTGCAAATAGTTCAAATACAGGTGGTTTATGGAGATATATGGTTCCAGAAAAAAAACTGGCGAGTGCTCTCCTTTCCACCAAGGAAAAACACTGCAGTATATATATATATATATATATATATATATATATATATAGATATAATCATTTCCGCAGCTAGCTTTGTTTGTTTTTAAACACTGCATTAACTTTTGTTAACACATAGGAGTCAAATTGCTATATGCTATACAGCCACATAAGGCTGCATATAAAGACATGAGTCCAGGGGGAGATCGGTCTGTCAGGTGGGCATGATAAGATGCCATTGCTAGTATTACAATAGCAACTTACCACCTTGCACTTTATTGAATTGACCTCATATCCTTCGTCCGTATCAAACTTTGTAGTTTAAAAAAATGCATTGCACCTACTGTGTTTACTGATATAATATAGAGTAGCTGCTTATCATACAATCTGAAAAGTCTACTGAGAATTAAAGAAAATACTGTATAAATCTGTGATAAATAAATGTAATAAAATTCTTACCAAGACGTTTCCTAGGATTTCAATTTTAGAGCTGGATTTCTTAAACTGTTTCAACAAAATATTTTTTTTTTATAAAAATCAAAGACTCAGAAAGGATGTTAATACATCAATGTTACATAATTTCATGAGATGCAAGTAATATTATTCTCAGGTAACAATATAAAGCATAATGCATACTGTAGTACTGCTAATCATACAGAAATAAGCTGCTGCTATTCTTTTTACAGTAGATGAACTAATTGGGTTGAGGGTTACAATGAGAAGTGATTGACTGCTGTCATATGCATGCTTATGCTTGTAATACTATACAGGTGTTTTTAATGTTAACATTTAGGGGGAATTCAATTAGAGGCAAAAAATTCAAAATTCAAAATGTTTGCCAATTTTTTTTTCCAGGAAATCCGATTTGGTTGCTCAAAAATAAATACATTTTCTTACAAAAACACACAGGTTCAGTGAAACCTATGTGAGTTCACCAGCCACAGCCCAGTTTTCACTCCTGAGGCTGGTGAAACGAAATCCATGATAAGCTGCAGCTTGCACAGGCTTATTGGGGCTAAATGGATATCCCCCATCAAAACAATCAATGATAGCGAGTAATTGAATTTCCCCCTTAATATGATTCTTTGATTTGGCAAAGCTAGTTATAGAGGACTCACAAGAGAGTGAGATGGCAAAAGAGCTAGAGGGGATGTTTGCACAAGTGAACACTTATTTACAGGTGAATTTATGCTACATTACTAAAATAATATAACTACTGTAAAAAAATATATGACTTTAATTCTTATTTCAGTGAATACATTTTGGTACATAGATTAAAGACTTGTGTCACATCTGCTCGGGATGCAGTCAAGATGCCACCGGCCGGAATCCCAACGGTCGAAATACCGACGCCGGAATCCCGACCACCACAATCCCGACATTCTCCCTCCGTGGGTGTCCACGACACCCATAGAGGGAGAATATAATAGTGTGCCGAGTGTAGCGAGGCACCGTGTCCGCAGCGTGGCGAGCGAAGTGAGCCCCGGAAGGGGCTGCGTTCCGCTCACCACCCCTGTCGGGATTGTGTGGTCGGGATTCCGGCGTCGGGATTTCAACCACCGGGATTCCGGCCGGCGGCATTTAGTACTGATCCCATCTCATCTTATTGCAGTCTGAAACCTAATCTTACCTTTCAAATATTTTCCTAAATTTGTTTTTTTTAACGATAAAAAAAGATAATGTCATTAGCAACTCCGCAGAGTGCTTTACCTAGTGTGGAGCAATGGACGGGCAAGCAGAGGTTGGGGTGGTAATCCTCAATGCTGAATCTGCCAGATGCTGCTCCTCCATATCAGTGACTGCCTGTTAGAGTGGTGGTGCACTGTGGCATCACAATCCTAGCATACAGTACAGAGCCGTAACTACATGTGTACCAGGTGTGCCTGGCACACAGCACAGTCGTCCTGAGGGAGCAACGGCCAGCATTCTGTGTCAGTGGCTTTTAATGACTCAAATTGATCCATTACAAGCTGCCTGTCCTGTGTGCGCTGCGCTGGAGGAGAATAGGAGAGGAGCAGCTCCGGATGTAGGGGAGGAGGAGGAGGGAGGGGGACTGGAGCTGCAATTAATAGTGGTGCCACTGCAGCTGTCCCTCTCCTTCGGCATTGGCTGGCCGGCGCTGCTGTGAATGCTGGGATGTGCTTCCCTCATCCCAGCATTAACAGCGGCAGCGGCCAGCCAATCCGGAACGAGAGGGACAGATGCAGTGGCACCACCACCAATTACACTGCGCTGCTGCAGCTCAGGAGTTCATCTCCCTCCTCCTTCTCCCCTGCCCAGGATCTGCCTGACTGCATGTACCGATGAGCCTGAGCCAGCGGGGAGAGATAGTATCTATCTATCTATCTATCTATCTATCTATCTATCTATCTATCTATCTATCTGTCCTTCTGTCTGTCTGTCCATCTATTTATCTTTCTATCTATCTATCTATCTATCTATCTATCTATCTATCTATCTATCTATCTATCTGTCTGTCTGTCTGTCTGTCTGTCTGTCTGTCTAACTGTCTGTCTATCTCTCTATCTATTCTGTCTACCATAATGTGTAAAAAGGGGATGCTGTCTGCCGTAATGTGTAAAAAGGGGATGCTGTCTGCCGTAATGTGTAAAAAGGGGATGCTGTCTGCCGTAATGTGTAAAAAAGGGGGACTGGCTGCCGTAATGTGTAAAAATGGGGACTGGCTGCCAAAATTTGTAAAAAGGGGGACTGACTGCCGTAATGTGTAAAAGGGGCTCTACCTAGTCTAGTGGCGCTACTGTGCGGCGTAATTTGAATAATGGTGACTACTGTGCACCGTAGTATGAATTGGTATTATTTTGTGACCACACCCCTTCCCCATGAAGCCACACCCCCAAATATTTTGCACACACCTATGACGCGCACTGCCCCTATGGCGTGGACTGCCCCTATTTTACATAAGGTGGAGGGAGCACCAATGCCGTTTCTTGCACACAGCGCTAAACTGCCTAGTTACGGCACTGATACAGTATATCAGACTGGAGGGGCAACAGCTAGAAGTGTTTAAGATGACTTATTTGTCCAGTGAGGTTCTGCGGTGTCCACCTCTTTGTTGGTCTCCTCTGCCTAGTTTCTTGCAGCCTACCATTGTGCGCATATGCAATGGCAGCCTGCACATGCACACAGTGCTAACTCCCGTTGGTGATACAGCAAAGCCTGGGAAGCCTTCCCTGAAACTGTAAAGGATTTTCTGGGTCCCTAATGCTGTCAATAGGGATCATACTGCTAGCTCTAATGATGGCATAAGTGGTACAGTCACAAAGAGCCTTAAGGTTAGCCAAATACAGAACTGCATGGAAGTCATAACCTGTTTAGTAAGTGCTAAAGGGGTTATCACTCATTCTTAAAATGATCCCTATATGAGTGACATGATGGCTGATATTTAGTAATGTTGGTGCTCTTGCCTTAGTTCTTCTATTCAGAGTGCTACCAGCATCTATAATATTGGCCGACAGCAGCTCCACTCTGTCTCCTACATGGATGGGTAACAGGTACAACACGCTATAGGACCCAGAAATCTTCCAATCTCTGTTGATACCATCCAGCATCCTGTCACACAGCATTGTGATTGTTGGAGCTCAGACAAAGGGAGGAAATGGAGTGTTGTAACTATAAGGCAATAGGCGTAGGGGATGGGCACTGCATTGCTCACTAGGCCACCAAGGATTGGACTGGATTGTCAACTAGCCCACATGACACTGCTGGACACATGGGGTGAAAAAGGGGATTCTGGTAGAAACATTAAAAATTTAAATGAATTAACAGGTGTGGGTGAAAATGTGGTAATAGGGAGGGATTTATGGTGATATTTTAATTATGCAAGTGATATGCTGAGAAGTCCAACTTTCCAAATCTATCTCATGCACAGAAATACAATACCTGGTTCAATAAAAGTATGACCTGTAACTGATCTGTAAACATGGATGCAATTGCACCTATACAGATGCGCTGCATAACTCTTGCTCTACATAAATGGCCATAATAAATGTAGAGTATGGAACATTTACAATATATTCTCTAAGTAACATAACCATTGTCCAAGCAAAAATTAAAGCAGCTTTCTCTGAAGTATATAGAAAAAATTAAGACACTTTTATTTTTACTGAAGTCATCTTGTTAAATAATGTTTAAATATATTTATCATGTGAAATATTATGATAAAAAGAAACAGTCTTACTTACGCCACATAATGCGTTCTTGATATTGTCAGTAACTTTTGGAATACCTTTCTAAAAGATTAAAAATGAAAAATAACTGAGGCCTTTGGTTATGAAGTGCAGATTATACAATTGAAAGATGTTATATTTATACTTCAATTAATCAATAAACAGAACAAATATCTAACGTGTACCAGAGAATATGATACAACAAGCAACTAATATATGTTATTGGCTGCTTGCTTGCTGCTATTTCCTTTATATAAAAGCAGACCTACTGTGCATTCAGCAATAACCTTCTGAAGGTGAGTCTCCCCTTAGTAAAAAACACTTATAACTAGCACTCCACCCATAGGGGCTGCATACATAGTCTGCAGGCTGTTTTTCCTAACAAGTTATATGCTAAGAATTTAATTTACATTTACAGGGCTTGGAAGCTGCAAGTATATGGTAATCCTGCAATGACATGGATATATAAAGTTGTGTTGCAGGAGAGAGATACTGCTCACTGGGACATATTCATCATCACTTAATTTCTACAAAAGTAGGTGAAAACAAATATTTTCAGAGCATGACTGTGGGAGCATTTGCCATCTACAGATGGCGAGTGCTCCTGCAACCCTGCTGTTTACCTATTGGAAGCAGCCCTGGCTTGCAAAGGGAGATCTTTCTGGATCCCTCCAATTCTGCCACCGGGCGCACTAGTGCTAATCCTGACAAATTTTTCCACAGCAATGAAAGTAGCAGTGAAAAACTTTGTGGAGACAGATGATTTTTGCGTCAGCTGTCTCCGTGCCAGAGCAATGATGAATTGCTCTGGCGCTCACTGTGAGTCAGAATGTTAATTTTCAGAGGGGCCTGATAATTAGCATGATGAATATGCCCCCATGTCCCAGAAATCAGGGGATCTGCTCTTTTTACTCCTTAGTTTTAATTTAAATAATTCCAATCCCTTAAATTTAAATCTTGCTTTTGCATGTGGGTATACAGTATAAGTAGACACATTCAGGGACTGTCTATACTGTATAAACCAAATTATGTTCTCCAAATAGTGTAAATTAACAAATATGATAGTTTTTCCTAGATGCCCCAATAGATATGTTTTACTGAAATACTTGTGTACACAAACAAGTCTTCATTTCTTTACTTGTAAATCACAATACAAACCTTAATGAGATATTTAGTAGTAGGATACCTTATAATCAGCTGCTTTTATTAGTACATTTATTTGAATTTAGGCATGGATTATAATATGTAACAGTTATTTATTCAAATGTTCTAAACAAATATTACATATGGGCCCAATGTAATAGGGTGCGAGTTTTATATGCTGGAAAACAAGCTCCTTCTCACACATTAAAAGATTCAAGTTTGTCCCAAAACTTGGCCCATGTAATAGCCGGGAATCTGCGCGTTCAAGACTATTGCAAAGTGTTAGTGCATGTGGCTTTTTCTCTATGTAACTAGCACCTTGAACTGCGAATTTGATTATAATGTGCGAGTTTGACAGAAGCATACGCAGACCGGTGACATCTGTGCTGGTAAAAGTTAATAAAGAGTTTAATAGAACACGACGTATTGTCCCCCCCAAAGAATAACCAACCCCCGGACTCTCTGAGCTGGTCCTGGTATAAAATATACATGGGAATAGTATTGATAGTTCTGAGTATTATACAGCAGTGTAAGTAACCTATTTGTTCATACTCCAAATCATTATTTTATGTCATTACAATGTAATGTCTTACTTTAAAATACTGTAATACAGACAACACAACGGGCTGGATGTTATGCTGCACGAGTTCGTCGTCCATTGGGGATCCCGTCTGACTTTTTTTAAAGGGGCAATCACATACAAGGCAAAACCGTGCTTTGTAAGTAAATGCCCTTTTAAAAAAAGTCAAGTGTTCGGCCAGCATCCTGCATGGTCATTGAACTTGGGTGGCATTACATCCGGCCCAATATATCCATACCTGTAGTAGATCTTGCACACATGGTGTGTTCAGGGCAGTTACCTGTATGTGAAATATATTCATTTACATGTTTAAATAAACTGTACTGCATATACAAATAATGAATATTTACACACACTCAGTCTTCACCATCTACCTGCCCAGATTGTCCCCAGTGAGAATGGTCACAGCAGCAGAGGATGAGCTGATCTTGTGGGACACATGTCACCTTGTGTGACTGTGATGATAAGACTGCATATAACATAGTAAAGCAGATGTCCCCAGCCCCTCTTTCACAGGGGACTTACCCAGACCAGGTAATCTGAGACCCCTTTAGAAGCCGTGTGGCTGGCATCCACGTGGTTGGCCAGGTAATAATAATAGCTGACTATGATGATACGTAATTCACTATACCACCATCAGTGCTGCAGAGTCCCATCAGATCAATACTGCTGTGATGAGAAGAATGCACTGACACAATACTTGGTAACTGCACTCTCTAACTTGGGTTATTGTTACCGATATCCCCATCATATATAAGACTAATTGACTACAGGCCATTTATCAGGAAATAACAAAGATTTTCTCCATCAGAATTGTCTTAAACATACATTATCTGGCCTGGGGATATTCTTCATGAGTACAGGTCCCACATAGCCATAATCCAGCTCTGGGGCCAGGCACAAGCATAGTGATGACAGATGAGGGAAGGTATAAGTACAGAGGGGAAAGACCAGATAAAATGAGACAAAGTCCAGAAGTAAAATCTAGCAGAAATGACATATTATAGGAAGCCTAGTTAGTAGACAGGAGAGAAATCTACAGGCAGGTAAATGTGTAACCCAACATGAGGAAAACCAGCTATGAGAAGATATATCTACAGTAGAACCAGGAGTGAATACAATGAGAATACTATGTGCACATTAATATGGCAAAGTCTCCAACTGTGCTAAATCTGCAGGACATATGTTTTAGTTTTGGTCCATAAGTCTCAATGTACAATTACACCCTGCCTATTAAATGTATTCTACTAGTAATGAGAAAATGATTTTACTCTTGCTTTCTGAATGCAAGTAAAAAACAGTTATATCATATAAGAAAAGAAAGAAATGAAACTGAATTATACAGCAACAGAAGGTCTTTAGCGTTTCTATAATGAGTACAATGTGTATGGTGCACACGGGCCCCTGGGTCCAGGGGGCCCACACCATACACACTGCTCCCATATTTTAATACCTACATCTCCAGAGTTCTGTATCGAGCGCTGCAGCCACGGTGAAAATCACAGCCAAAGTGGCCACCACACATGTGCAGTAGTGAAATTGGTCTCTGTAACATGGTGGGCGCCATGTTTCCGGAGACCTGTGCATGCGCAGTAGACTCTGGCACAATGCCGGAGACTACTGCACCATGCAGAGGAGGGGGCCCACCCAGAGTCTGCACAGGGGCTCCCTCCTCTGTAGAAACACCCCTGTCTTTAACAATTCATAAGTATTAAAACAAAGCTGTATTATGCTACAACATAATTGTCTCCCAAGTCCCAGACCCATATGGCCATAAATCCAAGCCAATCTGTGCAGACATTTACACAGTACCACTGAGATGCTACATTCTGCAGTGCTTCCAAGTAACTACTGTATTTCTTGTGTCCTTCACACATCCCACACTATATACCCTTTATGTATGGACGATTGCACAGTTTCACACATAGTCATGCTCAAAGTAAATACATATTTCTCTTGTATTCTGTGTGTATGCCAAACTAAAACATACCATTTTACTGACATGTGCATCTTGTACACAGTGTACATTTATAGATTTTAAAGGGGAGTATATAAAATGAATCTCTATATTCAATACACTAACAGGTCCTGCATAGCTCGGTAGCTCAGCCATCCTTATAGTGATAAAAAATAGTTTTATTTAGTACACTGTCTGGTGTACTGATTGGATGGCTGAGTCACCCACCAGCATTATCACATCACTGCAGTAATTGCTGTTTACCTTGGAGAAAGTGTGAATTGCACCAGCAGGGGTGATTTACTAGGGAAAACAAAGTCCCAAATATTGAACACTATTGATCCCAGGGCCAAACGGCCCATCTGGCACTTCTGGCAAATGCCAGGAGGGCCAATGGTCTGGTCCCTCATAGAGAGAACCGGGAAGGCCGTGCACTGCACAGCTTCCAGCTCTCTAACTGTCTCCTCTCAATGCCCACAATGTTTGTCTCTTTTAAATATGGGGGCATGCCATGAGTCCATGCCCCCCGACACACAGCATGCCTCCATGAGCCATTCCCACACTCCCTGCGACGTGTGCACGCCTCTGTGTCATGCACACATGTGCCTTTGGCAAGAGTGCACAAATGCCGTGGCTGAAAACGAGCCCCAGTCCATCCCTGATTGATCCTATCACTTGTGTGAAAAAGATTGACCCTTAAAATATAGGGAATGAAGTAGATAATTCAATAAATAAAGGCTGTAATAGTGTAGCATTGTTATAATGAAAATATTATCTTACCACTTTGCAAAGAAGTTTCAATACACCCCCAAGGTTAAGGCCCCCCTAGAACATATGCAGAAGACAAAACATTCAGCATAAAGCAAAAACTCTAAACAAAGTGAAAAGGTATTTTAAAAATTAAGAAAACATCCAGTATGAAGGAACTACTGTGCATTTATTTTCATTAACTGTTGTATATTTCCCTTACTACAAAATACAGGTTAAGTAAAATCTGCATAGACATGCTTCTGTAAATTGTGATTTACGCAAACCATTATTAGAACTGGAGATACATCTATCCAAAGTGATCGAATACATTTCCCCAATGTTTCTATTTGCATTTACTATAAAAAGAGCCTCTTATTTTAATAGTATGAGTGGTTTAGGAGAATGTCTTATGTTTTGGTTATATATGCACTGAATGTTATACAGGTTGAGTATCCCATATCCAAATATTCCGAAATACAGAATATTCCGAAATACGGACTTTTTTGAGTGAGACTGAGATATTGAAACCTTTGTTTTTTGATGGCTCAGTGTACACAAACTTTGTTTAATACTCAAAGTTATTAAAAATATTGTATTAAATGAACTTCCGACTGTGTGTATAAGGTGTATATGAAACATAAATGAATTCTGTGAATGTACACACACTTTGTTTAATGCACAAATTTATAAAAAATATTGGCTAAAATGACCTTCAGGCTGTGTGTATAAGGTGTATATGAAACATAAATGCATTCTGTGCTTAGATTTAGGTCCCATCACCATAATATCTCGTTATGGTATGCAATTATTCCAAAATACAGAAAAATCCGATATCCAAAATTCCTCTGGTCCAAAGCATTTTGGATAAGGGATACTCAACCTGTAGTTATTTTATCACTTGGTAAGTTTACGTGTTATTTATTTATTTATTTATTTATTAACAGTTTCTTATATAGTGCAGCATATTCCGTTGCGCTTTACAATTAGAACAGCAGTAATAGAACAAAACTGGGTAAAAACAGACAGACATAGAGGTAGGAAGGCCCTGATCGCAAGCTTACAATCTATAGGGATACACAAGGATAGATGCTATCTATAGCATAATGATCCACCAGATTGCTAGGTTCTTAATGGGTTGTATGATGATACCCCGCAATGTTGGCCAAGTGTCAGGAGGGTGTGAGAGTAAAGAAAGACATAATATGTGATATATATATACTGTACAGAGAGGATGTAATTAGATAGGGAAGCACTGAAGATTATGTGGGTGGGTCTGGAAATTGATAGGCTTGTCTGAAGAGGTGAGTTTTCAGGGAACGTTTAAAGGTTTGGAGACTAGAGGCGAGTCTTATTGTGCGTGGGAGGGCATTCCATAGAGTGGGTGAGACCCGGATAAAGTCCTGTAATTTTGAGTGTGAACAAGTAATGCGTGTGGATGAGAGACGTAGATCTTGTGCAGAGCAGAGAGGTCGATTAGGGAGAGGATTGTATAGGATTGTTAGATCTAGTGCACTTATTGCCATCAGGGGAAGGTTGAGCAATAATATGACTAATATCCATAGTTACTAGGAATGCCTAGTTCAGGTTCTAGATTACTGAATGCTCTGTAGTGCTCACACTGCTACCATGCACTGTAAGTCCATCTTGGAGTATAGACAGGCCCGGCGCTACCTGCTCAGCGAAGGGATGCAGTGCAGGGAGGCGCTGAGATGGTTAGGCGCTTCCCCTGCTCTGCATCCCTTCCCTTCTGCGCCGTCCAGTCCCCCCTCCTGCTGCTGCTGCTGCCAGTGCTGTGTCTGTCACTGTTTGACAGGCACTGGCAGCGGGCACCTGCAGCATGAAAAGCCTCCTCCCTCCCCTCACCTCACCTGTGCTGTGTGACAGCGCCGAGTACGGGACATAAGGGGGCGGAGCTACATGGGACGGAAGGGGCGTGGCTAAACGGGACAAAAGGGGGCAGAGCTACACGGACCAGGCTGCTGTACAGAGGGAGACTGGCTTAGGTAAGTGTAGGGTGAGAGAGAAGTGTGTGTGTGTGTGTGTGTGTGTGTGTGTGTGTATGGTGGGTGTGTATGGGTGTGTATATATGTGTGAATTGTGTGTGTGTGTGTGTGGGGGCACTACGTATAATGACACTACTACTGGGGGGGCATTACATGTAAGAATGCTACTACTACTGGGGGGGCATTACGTATAAGGATGCTACTACTACTGGGGGGGGCATTATGTATAAGGACGCTACTACTACTGTGGGGGGCATTACGTATAAGGACGCTACTACTACTGGGGGTGGCATTACGTATAAGGACGCTATTACTACAGGGGTGCACTACATATAAGGACGCTACTACTACTGGGGGTGCATTACATATAAGGACGATACTACTACTGGGATGCACTACGTATAAGGACGCTACTAGTACTGGGGGGGCATTACGTATAAGGATGCTATTACTACAGGGGGGACATTACATGTAGCAACGCTACTACTGGGTGGGCCATTACGTGTAAGGACGCTACTACTACAGGGGCTGGGGGCATTACGTATAAGGACGATACTACTACTGGGGTGCACTACGTATAAGGACACTACTACTACTGGGGGGGGCATTATGTATAAGGACGATACTACTACTGGGGTGCACTACGTATAAGGATGCTACTACTACTGGGGGGGGCATTACGTATAAGGACGATACTACTACTTGGGGGCATTATGTATAAGGACGCTACTATTACTGGGAGGGCATTACGTATAACAATGCTACTACTGGGGGGAGGGCATTACGTATAAGGATGCTACTACTGCGCGGAGCATTATGTATAAGGACGGTACTACTACTGGGGGCGCATTACGTATAAGAACGCTACTACTACTGGGAGGGCATTACATATAAGGACGCTACTACTACTGGGGGGACATTACGTATAAGGACGCTACTACTACTGGGGGTGCACTACGTAAAAGGACGCTACTACTACTGGGGGGCATTACGTATAGGGACGCTACTACTTCTAGGGGGGAATTACGTATAAGGACGCTTCTACTACTGGGGTGCACTACGTATAAGGACGCTACTACTACTGGGGGGTATTACGTATAAGGACGCGTCTACTACTGGGGGGGCATTATGTATAAGGACACTACTACTACGGGGGGGCATTATGTATAAGGATGCTACTACTACTGGGGGGGATTATGTGTAAGGATGCTACTACTACTGGGGGGGCATTATGTATAAGGACGCTACTACTACTGGGGGGGCATTATGTAAAAGGACACTACTACTACTGGGGGGCATTTTGTATAAGGATGCTACTATTACTGGGGTGCATTACATATAAGGACGCTACTACTGCGGGTGGGGCATTACGTATAAGATTAATAAGATTGTGCTACATTGTGGCGTAATTTTAAATGGGGGTACTATTGTGTGGCCATGCCCCTTACTTGTGAGACCACACCCCTTTTCCCGGCGCGCGCCAAAGGAATATGGGAGGGCGCAAATTTATAGTTTGCAGGGGGGCGCCGAACGCCCTAGCACCGGCCCTGAGTATAGAGATGGATTTTATTAAGCTGATTTCAAGTTAAGGGCAAATCCAGCTACTGGGTGCAAAATGTGTCAATGGAACAAAAACATTTTGAATAGAAGGAGGAAAAATATAAAATGCACTGATTCAGCAGGATGAAGGATTATGAAGGATGTTATGAAGGATGGAGGGCAGTGTAATCCTACTGTAAAGTGCAGTGTAATAACAAAGCTATGTCTAATATGTGTGTGCATGCAGTATGTGCTCTGTTTAAAAAAAAAAAACATTAATTTTTCTATGCAATGACACAGATATGTCTGATACTTTGTAAATTAAATTTAAAACCAGTGAAATAATTTTAGCATGATGATAGCAGTGGGATTACTAGGGGGGTGCAGAGGTATCTCCAGCCAAGGGATGACACCAAGTGCTGGCCCCCCCTCAGTGACAGGAGCCGGATACTGCACTGTAACATTACATGCAGCACCCGGCTCCTCCATGACTTAAAGGCAGGTAAGCAATGTAACAAAGCACTGAGGAAGGCAAATCAGATGATTGGTTGCATAAGCATATCTCCCAACTGTCCCGATTTTGGTAGGACAGTCCCATTTTTCACTGTCTGTCCCGCTGTCACACCTGCGAGTCACGGTGTCCCATGGTGGGGGTTCACTTGGGATATCCCACATGTCACTCACTGCTCTGAGCAGAGCAGCAGTTAATAGATGTTGTGTGCATGGACACAGCGTCTATTCCCCAGCAGAGAGAGACAGGTGACATGGCCAGCAGCTCACTAAGTGCTTTTCATGTCTCCATACTGATGGAAACAGGGGAGTGGTTTGTGTTCCTGGCTCTTGCCATGAGGATACACCCCATACCCATGAGGCCACACCTGCTAATTTTAGCCGTGCGCCTTTGGCACTCGAGGATGTCTCTCTTTGCTATTTAGACAAGTTGGGAGGTATGACATAGTGAGAGGAATCAGTAGCAGTAAGAAAGAAGTAATAATGCCACTGTATAGGTTATTAGTATGGCCTCATGTAGAATACTGTGTTCAGTTCTGGAGGCCATATCTCCAAAAGAATATTAACACATTAGACACAGTACAAAGAAGGGCAACTAATATGGTGCAGGGTCTACATCACAAAACTTACCTGGAAAGACTAAAAGATCTTAATGTGTATAGTTTGGAGCAGAGAAGGGAAAGAGAGGACATGATCGAAACTTTCAAATATATCAAGGGTTTTTACAAGGTACAGGAGGAAGAGATTCTTCAAAGGAAAAGAAGTAATAGAACATGAGGACATGCAGGGGAAATGTAAGGAAAACTTACTTCACAGAAAAAGTAGTGGACTAGTGGAATAGCTTCCCATCAGAGGTGGTATAGGCTAATACAGTAGAGCAATTTAAACATGCATGGGATAGTCATAAGGAGATCCTTACAAAGATATAAGGATCAAATAGGATTTGAGTTAACAATATGGTTAAAAAAAGGGGACAGACTAGATGGCTGAGTGGTTCTTACAGTATCTTAACACAATAGAGATATGATAGTTAAAATCTGATTGGTTGCTATGGGCAATACCTCCACTTTCATCTTTAGAAGCTTTAGGAAATCCACCCCCTAAATAAGGAATTGGGAGCAGGTTTTGACTGGAGATTTTATGTAAGTAGTACATTCAATAGTGGGAGACAACATATCAATCTAGGTAGACCATGTTAAGGAAATGCATTTAGTGATGAAGTAGCAGCACAACAGCATTACAGTTATTCAGGACTATATGTTAGAGCTAGAAACAAAGCTGCTTCATAAATAAACACTTTTTATTTGTACCTCGCATATAAAGTACAAATTCTTGGTATGAGCTGGGAATTTGCCTTTTGCAGAAACACTTGGCTATGAAGATTAAAGTTCCATATCAAAACAGGAGAAGCTGCCTTAGGCTTTAGACATCTGGGCTTTTCTGGAAGCTACAAGAAAACTTTGATGTGTGTTTCTAGTGCAGAGCTAATGTCTCCAAAAGTGATGGGACAGTGCTTTCCATACAAAGTGAAAGGATTTGTCTGTCACAACTAATAAGTGGTGTTTTAATCAAACCTGTGTACTAACCCTAAACTCATTTATTATACAGTATGTCACAATAATGCCATGATTCAAATACTACATGACAGCAACATGATTGTGACAGTTTGCAAATCAATTCAATGTACAGTATGTAATGTTAATATCTATATTTACAAGATGGAAGAAAAATAATTAAAACAGTAAATATACTGTAACTTACCAATAAATTATTTACTGCTGATGTTAGTTTGTCCACATCATCAATGTTACTAGAGAGTAGGTCTTCCTAGAATCACATTGAAACATGTATAGATTTACTTACTGAATGAGTCCTAAATGAATTTATCTGAGAATATACAATGAATTATATAAGTTTTACTATTTATTTTTGATACCCTTTTGCCAAATAACAGAACATGGCTTACTTAGTCATCATAATAATAGAAAGCTCTAATTATTATAGCAATGTGTGTATTCAGATTGTTTTATTCAGTGCAAATGAAGTAAAAATATTCTCTTTGAGCTTAAATATCAGAATCAGCACATCGGCCTCACCATTCACCATTTATCACCAGTCATTGGATTACACCATTAATGTAAAATAAACACGGTTCATCTACAGGGCCAGATTAACAATGTGGCGGATGGAGCTACAGCTCCAGGCCTCCACATAAAAATAGGTCCATCATTATGGCAGCATGATGATCACTAGCCACCAGCTGGCCACATAGTCAGCCATAAATCATAACTATTAAGATTGCATTTATATTTTATGCAATTTTCTATATTTTTACATATTTAGCAAGACATTACAGCTGATAGTGTAGACTGTAGAGGGTGTACACGCCCACATAGCTCTGGCCACACCCACACAGTACTAATCACACCTCCCCGGTTTCTCACATTAGGCCCTTGAATATTTTCAGCCCCAGGCCCATGTGGCCCTTAATCCGACCCTGTTCCTCTGCATGAGCTGGAAAGATAAAGTCTTTTTAAAAGGATAAAGCTTTTCAGATAACTACAGATTACAGTAGGAACACCCTCTACTAGTGGTACATTCTGTAACCCGAGTATTACTGAAATATCTCTGTGTATCTGTAAAAAGCAGTAACATTTTATATGTTACCCAGGAAGCACAAAATGCACTATCCGCTTTATGACCTCATCCTTGTAGCTGCATAAATACCACTCACTATGTCAGAGTATACTGAGTATTATATACATCTTCTCTTTAGTACTTTTAAATAACACATAAAAAAAATGACTGAAATAATGTCCAATTCAAGACTCATGTACTTAGCAGGATGTTTAGCATGATAAAGTCTGACATAGTGGTAAGATCATTTTAATTTTATGAAGTATTGGATGCTTTTATAATGCATGTAAATGTGTTCATACATTCGGTCTTATTCAGGTTTGTTAGTAAACCAAAAAAGCACACTAATGGACAAAACCATGTTGCACTGCAGGTGGGGCAGATGTAACGTGCACAGAGTGTTAAATTTGGGTTGGATATTAGAAATGAAATCTTAATTGCAGTGTAAAATAAAGCAGTCAGTATTTACCCTGCAAAGAAACAATATAACCCACCCAAATCTAAATCTCTCTGCACATGTTACATCTACCCCACCTGCAGTGAAGCATGGCTCTGTCCATTTGCCAGCTTTTTTGGCTTGCTAACAAACCTGAATAATCCCCATAGTTATTACATTATCTATAAAAGCATTGGAGTAAAACTTGTACATTGTGTTTTGTCAGATTACATGAAATGTGGCTATATCAGTCAGAGTTGTGCCATTAAACTAAACGCACTCATTTGATTTACTTTAAACTATTTTGCTGGTGACTGATCACTACAATGTACAAGCTATAGTAATTAGGGTGAGAAACTGCTTCCGCCTGATGTGTCTCTAGCTGTGAGTAGATCATTACAGTCCTATTTAGTACATCCTGCATTATTATTGTGACGTGGATGTGCTAATATCCCCTACACTCACAAAGCATAAATTAGGGTGAGCATATTATACCTTTTATCTGGGACGCTCATGGATTACACAGGTTCTGTAGTTGGCTGACTTCAAGCCTACATTTCAGCTGGTTTTAATCAGCCACAGATCCTGTGTAATCCGTGAGCGTCCCAGGTAAAAGGGATAATATGGTCACCCTACATAAATGAATAATTTCACTGAAATTTACTAACATTCTCTAGATAAGATAAGAGATATGAACCTTCCAGGCAAAGAGCTGGAAGCAAAGGGATGGCTTATGCTATCATTACTCTGCCTCTGGGGTCGGACGTGGCAAGTCTAATGTGCATACACAGCCGCCAGGCTACTCATGTGTCAGTGGGGAGAGCAACTACTGCTCTGGCTACTAGGGGCTAATGCCACCTGCATATATTGTTATCTACTGGGATCAAACCTTGTAATTCTTCTTGCAATATGTCAAGTCCCATAGAAACTATGGTACTGTTTGTACCAGTGAAAATAGTGGAACAGCAAACCTCCCAAATGTCCTGATTTTCACAGGACAGTCCCTTTTTTTGAGACAGTACCTGCTGTGCCCCACACCCACCCGATACACATTAAATGGGTGCTAGAAATTTGCATATACTGTCTAACCAGAAAATATTTTTTTGTAATAAAGATACTCCTCAAATATAGCAATAAATCCAATTATAAGGTGTAATTTTGTACTTTGGGAAAAAATGCTGCACTGCAGGGTGGGGGCATTTATAATGTGCAGAAAGAATCACTGCAGTGTAGGAACAGAATTATCCAGTATATAGGTGCTATATGCTAAAGCTGGCAGCATTTATCCTGCATGGAACCAAACAAGAAAAACCCTTTACACCACTTCCAATGTTTTGTTAGGGTTCAAACTTATAAACTTTAGCTGCATTTGTTTCAAACTCTGCATAAGGTCCTCAGTACCATGGTGCAACACATTCTACTACATCTGTAAACATGAAAACTTTCTGTGTGTATATTGCTGCTCTTCTAATATTAATCCAAGGCAAACTGAAAAATGCATTATATATATTTCACATAAATAGTCCTACACACTAGCAGTACTTTTCTAAATAGAACTAGAATTTCCATATTTGAACATTAGAGGGTTTTTTTTTAAATTCAGTTGATCTCCATTTTAAAATAACATAACATATTACAAATGACTAAATAGGAGATGGGAAGCAGCTGGTGATGAATAACAGCATAATCTGTCATTTATAAAGAATACAGCTCAGGGGCAAGTGCAGGATCTTAGGTGGTGGGGGATTTCCTGTGTAAAATGTTAAGTAGAACAGGTGAATAATTTGACTAAATAGTTCATAATGTGCATATAGCGTCTGATTCTGATTTGGAAGCAAGGCAGAAAAAGCATGTAAGTTTGTATCTGGAACAAACCATTTTGCTATTCAAATATACATTTATATTTTTTCTGTGCAGGGTAAATACTGCCTGCTTTTGCATGTAGCCCAGAAATGTTAGACAGCTTTATTTTTATACTGCAATTTACATTTCAGTTTGGACATACCCCACCCAAATTTAAATCTCTCTAAGTCGGAACATGCTACATCTGCCCCACCTGCAGTGCAACATGGTTTTGCCAAGTTTGCTTTTTTTTTGGCTTCAACATCTGAATAACCCCCATAATGTACATATAATGTGTTGTGTGTGAGAGTGGGAGCGAGAGTGAGAGAGAGAGAGAGAGAGACAGACAGAGAGACAGATTAGCATAGTGTACAAATTATATTTGGACAATATTTAGTGACCAAACCAGCCATAGGATTTCAAACCCTTCTGCTAAACACACCAGGGAGCTGTATACATGTAATTTTTGTATGTACAGTACACTTACCAATATCAGTTCTGTACCCAAAAGAATATTAACATCACAACCAACACATGCCTGTGAATTGATCAGAAATGATAAGTAAAATATACTTTCACAATAAATATCATTACATATTTTATTACTTTACATCTCTGTCTTCTGAAAATTCTGCTCAATAATGTAATATTAAATACAGTAAGTCAGCAATATATGCAGCATCCCAGAACCATTCTTCTCCATTATTTCAGTATAAATATGTAGCTGTACAGCATTCTTTTAAAATAATTGTCTTTGTTTATACACAAAATAGAAGACACTTTTAAAATATGGAAATAAAATAAAGGCATATGCGAACCAATTATACAAAATGACCACTCTTGACTTGACCTCACTTTTCATCAATATTATATTCTCATTGTTATATTAAATTCACAAATATAATAGACACAAATTATGAGGACCAGCAGCGGGTACTGCTTGTCTATCGATGTCTAAACTATTGCTGCATTATATCAAAGCAGCCATCAATGTTTGGCTACTACGGTTATTCAGACCACAGCATATACACGCCACCACCAGTCTTCCATCACAATATGTGTACCTCTCCTAATAATGGTAAAATCATCAACCACAAACCATCAATGGTTGCTACTGTAACTATTGATGATAGATGGGGATCCCTAAGTGATTCTCATTCTATAACTTGCGGACAAAAATTGGTACCAATACAATATATCTGTCAAAACAATGTTTCCTTAACCACTAATCTGAACTAATTAACCATAGTCTCTCTTCATATACTATGTAAAATGTTTGTTCAGCAATCCCTTTGCAAGTTGCAACTGCAACATTGTTATGATTCTAAAAGACACTTAGAAGAAAACAGATTGTTCAGAATCTAAGGAAGATTTGTAACATATTTGTATAGTAGAACCTTAATAGGTGTTTTAAATTATCTTTCAAATAACAATTAAAAAATGTAAAATGAATTCTTCTATTGATCTTCTCATCCCCACTGAAGTATTTACAATGGGTGCAATACTCACCTCTCCGGAGTTCACCGCTGGCTGCAGCATCTCTAAGTAAATCTCCGGTAAATGGGGTGGTGACATTTGTTCTGGAGATTTGCACATGTACAGTAAGGAAATCTCTGGGAAAATGGCCACCACACCATATTCCTGGAGATCTGCACATGCACACTAGTCTCTGTGGCAGTGCTAGGATCCCCTGGTGACCCTAGTGCCCAGTGTCTACAGCCCTGCCGACACAACTTACTGAATCTATACACTCTTACAGTAGCAGGTAAGGACGCATTAAGAGAGAAGGGGCCTGTGTGCAGTCTCCATCTGGACACCCTACTCTCTAACCAGCAGCACCCTAGTGAGGACTAGTAGACTTTTCCTATTGTGCATGCACAAAACACCACGAAAATGGCCATTGTGCCATTTTCCCTATGATTTTTGCAGCTCTGCCACTGACGATGTGGGACTCCAGAAAATTGGGTATAAAATAAATGGGTGCAAAGTGTGCAGTGTGGGCCCCACGTGGACACATGAGCCCATGAACACTTTATACCCTGCACCCATTATAGATATGCCACTAGTAGCAGGAATATAATCAGTCCCTATCAGTCTCAGATGCCATAAGTATCCTCCATTAGACTAGTCCACAAAATGCTAAAGCACACTGGGACTTAGGGCCTAATTCAGACCTGATCGCTGTTGTGCAAATTCGCTAGGCGGCAATTATCGATGGACTGTGCATGTGTATGCATCGTAATGCACATACGCGAAGCCAACCTGTGAAAGAATTCAGCATCTTTTTTGATTGCTAGGCGTACACAGGTTTTATTGACAGGAAGTGGATGTTTGGGGACGGTAACTGGACGTTTTCTGAGAGTGTCAGGAAGAACGCAGGCATGCCCAAGCATTTTCAGGGAGGGTGTGTGACATCAGCTCCTGCCCCGATCAGCCTGTTTCTTTCACACTGTAGGAGTAGGTCCTGGGATACACACAGACTGGATTTGCAGCTGACCGGCGTATGCAATGTTTATCACCCGACATACGCAGACTTGCATGGGGCGGATTTTGACTCTGTCTGGGTGGTGACTGATTGCAAACCTCTGCAAATTTGCAGAGGAGCGATCAGGTCTGGTTAGAATGAAAATCTGGTAATGCATGAGAGCAAATGACAATTGACCATTTGGTCCCAAATGACAATTGACCATTTGGTCCCAAACACTGGAAAACAGACAAAAATGGTCAATCAGACAAATTGGTTAAATCCAGTTGATTTAACCAAACTGTCTGAAGGACCATTTTTGTCAGTTTTATGTAATTTTAGGAGCAAATTTTCAATTGTCATTTGCATCTATACATTACCAGATTTTTATTCCAACCAGCCAGATCCCACAATAAAGCTTTAGGTGTATGGCCAGCTTTAGAGTCTTACACAAAATATTTCTGTGATTTTCCATAAAACTGTGTTTTAAATGCCTGATTGTTCTGCCGGCATAATATTTAGGACAATCACAATGTTGCAAATAGATCACAAATTCAGAGTCAACACTTTTTTAAACTTACTATTACCTAGCTGATTACTCCTACATAGGAAGTCACACAAGCAGTTCTGCTCAAAATGGGATTACATTACACATAGTTTTTTCCATTTTTAAAGAAACCAAGGGGCCTTTATGGAAGCTAGATTTCCACATAACATGCATCCTATTCACATAACTGATGTGATAAAAGTACAATGCATACACAGGCAGGGGTGCCAAGAGGTAGGGGTGTGTACTAATTACCCGGGCTCCAGGTCTGATGGAGGGGCCCACTGGGGGCCCAGGTCCCCATCCCTTACCTGGAAAAAGCAGCTGCAGATCTTCTCCTCAGCCCATCACATGCTGCAGTGTGGGTAGGGAGGTGCTCAAAATACACATTTTTCTGTATTTTTTTTCTATGGGTGCATGGCTTTGCCTGCTTTGATTAGGCTATATATATATATATATATATATATATATATATATATAAACCCTAAGTGCCAGGGACACTATAAGCAACTTTGTATGCAGCTATGATGTGAATAAGATGCTAATTTCAAGAAACAATGTGAACGTCTGGGATTTGCATGGTGGAGATTGTAAGTGGTGCCAAATGACCCAAAAGGGATTTGTAATTAAGAATACATTTATACATATGGAATGAACCTACTCTAATCATACACCGAGTATTGTCATTATCCAGCTGCACATCCGTTGTGAGATTTGCAGTTCGCCCATGGTAAAATGCCACAACTGTGAATGTTCTACTGTCCCATGTGGCCTGAAACTTCATAGTCACTTTTTTCCTTCCACTATATTGCACGGGTTATTACAGCCAAAATGTTATGCACACAAAATGTCTATATGCTGAATGGAACTCCTCTACTTTGTATATATATATATATATATATATATATATATATATGTGTATGTATATACATATATATATATATATATATATCTTACCCACTGAGCTATATAACATGTTGTACAGCTTAATGGGGCAGTTTGAAATACCACATTGGTCACAGGAAACCATGTGGTCTCACAATAATTATATCAATGAGTACTGTCTTGAGTGTTTGGAGCCTCATACATTATTTATCTGCAGCGTATGTTCTGCACCTATCAGTGACTGACCTGTCAGCTGCTGTCAGATGTACAGTAGATTACACTGAAGCCGTACTTCTAACATTGTCACTGGGCAAATTGGGAAAATATTTTTGTTGAAAATTGCTGTTTCTCAATGGGGAATATCTAGAGCATGATAAAGTGATTAAATGCCTCCACAGTAACCCTCCTTCATGATAAAATCCATTGTATTACCACATGTACCAATCAAATTATTATTCATGTTAATAAATGTATGCAGAAACATTTACTTACAAGTTCAGCTTTCAGCGCAAAATACAATTTTTTAAATTCTTGGAAATCGAAAGCTTGACCCTGTAAAAATATGAATAATAACGTAAGTAAAAAAAATGCTTAAGTAGGACTTTATGTTTGTTGCATTAATATGCAAAGGGGTATGTATACACATACTGTGTGTGTATATACACACATACAGTACACACATTTAATTGTAATAGAAACTGCAAATATCTTAAAGTACCAGTGTGAATGGTCCTTGATAAAGATTCATTTTGCTTCTATTTCAAGTTACAGGGATAGGTATAGAGAATTTCATTCACTTTCATTCCATTCTATAATTTTGGCTAATGGCGTATTTTGTGTTTTGTGATCAAATCTGTTTCGCCCTGCTTTTCTAGTCATGGATAATTTGCATCCATAAAAGAAAAACAAAAAATATATATACACACACACACACACACACACACACACACACACACACACACACACACACACACACACACACACACACACACACATATAATACTGCTGACAAAGTCAAAACTAATTAGCATATCATGTGCAATGTTGCACCTAAATCGTAAACTATGGCTATAGAGCAGTGGTTCTCTTGCTTAGTTCCTCAAGGTACCTTAACTGTCCAGATTATACAGCAATCCATGCTTGTTCCCAGATGGGATACTCAGACTGACTGGGGTATAATTAAAACATCACTGCTTAAGCATCTTTAAAATCTGGACTGTAAGTGTACCCTGAGGACTAATTTTGAGAATCACAGCTCTAAAGCAATAAAGTGCTTGTTAATTACAAGTTTAAACTTGTCATTATGGAAATTCCTTATTTTCACTCTTCCTATTCTGTATAAAAAAAGAGATTTGGTCTCATCCAAAAATAGGTGTCTTAATTTTTCAATGGGGCATACTGGCAGGAATGCAAGTGCTTCATGGTTGTGAATTTTGTTTTTGTGTTCATCTGTATTTATCACTGATAATGTAAAACATAGAAATGAGCTTATTTACAGTACCGCATTTTCAGGACATGCACAGAGGAAGTTTTGAAGTGCTGTAACCAGTTTTCCAGTTTTCTATTGAAAAATACAACAATAAATAAAACATAAGCTAGTACATTATATTTAGAAAAAGATCACATGTGACGATATAAAAGGAAAATAAAGATAGAAAATAAATGAGATGGAAAGGAGGATCTACTGGAAAGCATGAAAAGACATAAATAATGTGCATGAGATGAATGGGGGCAGATGATAAATGCAAGAAGGGAGGGAGGGTGAGAAGAGGGAATAAAGACTGAAGCAATGTATATATTTCATGTAAATACAATACTACTTACTACAAATGTAATTGACAAGCATGCTGATTTATCCCCAGGTTTCTCTACACACTTTGGATCAGGAACGGAATCAGCACCTAATATGTTATACAGTAATTAAACAGATAATAATATTTACAGAGGGTAAAAGACAAACATTAAAAAAATAAATCAGTCATAAACTTACAGATGATGTTTTATTCCTATTACATACTTACCTGCCCCCTGAGAGAGGGTTACACCAACCAGCATAAACACTGTGATGAGCATCATGTTGTACACCTGAGATCAGCACACAGTGTATATGGCAGCCAGTAAAAGGCTTCTGCTTTTATACTATTAAAAGTCGCTGACTTCAAAAACATGAGCATGTCATCATCTGCTGGAATGTGTCCAAACCAATGGTGTACTTAATGTACAGAAATACTGCTCTAAATCTTGCTGGCAGTAACTAAACATTCCTTGTGTGCCAACATTTCTCCATTCAGGGATAAATGCAAACATCAATAAGGTAAAGGTAATTCCTTACATTCACATTACACATACATGTGTCACTTGTTGAACCACAAGTGCCAGCATGCCTGGACATCAAGTACACATTGTCTAAATATTTAAGTAATTTATTAAATAAAAACACCCAACACAGCCATTGTTTTCTCATTTATTACTTACAAAATATCAGTGTATTGGAAGCGCATCATGTTCAGACTTCAACATCTCCAGCTTTGACTTCCAGCTTTCATGTACTTCCAGGTGAGTGGAGCCATTCATTTACTTGTAAATACTGCCTTTAAATAAATTTAATGGAGCCAGAGCATCATTGGTGACAGTGTGATTAGAGCTACAGAACTAGCGCATGGTGAATGGGATCTCTCCCCCGTGCACTGGATACACAGATATCACATGCAGCGTCAGGGAGAGGCTGGCTCATGCTGGCTGGTGTGACAGCTGGTGGTCATTGAGCAGCCATCTTAGAGGAGAGATGGTGGCTGGAGGCTGTAAGCAAGAGAAGGGGTTTTACCAGAGACAGCGCCGTTCTCCGTAACTGAAGATAGCCGCATCAACAGTCGTAATAGAGAAACAAGAAAGGATAACAGCTGCTACTGACGCACAGATGGTCAGCCCTTGAATCACTGGAGAGGCCTGTAGAAAATTACCCTGAACAGACCATGTGTTTTAGTTATCCATTATTCCAGATGTCACAATAACCAACCTTGTACACTAGGGTGCAGAAAGACGTGTAGTTATTAAATAGGAGCTGGCTGCCATGTACACAAAGAGAGACTTCTACATAGCTTAAAAGATTGGATGCTGCAGACAGGAGCAGCCTAGACACTGATCTACTTGAGTAATAGTTAATTACAGTGTGAATTAGCTGCTTGTTGCTCAAGATAAATAGTTGGTGCACATATAAAACAGCTTATTACTATTAATTGACAGCTGCAGCTCATGGACTAGTGAAATAGGCACAGCCGGATTAAGTGGGTCCATTACAAAAGCTATACCTAATAAAGCAAATGGCTGTCAGTGACCACGTTATGTAAAGGAACAAAGTTATAGACCAGAGGTTCTCAAACTCGGTCCTCGGGGGCACACACAGTGCATGTTTTGCAGGTCTCCTCACAGAATCGCAAGTGAAATAATTAGCTCCACCTGTGGACCTTTTAAAATGTGTCAGTGAGTAATTAATACACCTGTGCACCTGCTGGGTTACCTGCAAAACATGCACTGTGTGTGCCCCCGAGGACCGAGTTTGAGAACCTCTGTTATAGACCATCCAGTAAACCTATTTATGGGCTATTGCCTGTAGATATACAAAGCTCGAGGATCTCTAGGAGTCAGTCAGCAAGATACTAAAATCATCAAAGGCTATAATTGCTGCCCAACCGACGGAGAATTGTTACAATGTAAATTTAATGTCTACAGAAGGGAAAATCAGTAAACTGCCTGGATAGACAGAGTCAGCGGTATTCAATATTCTTTAAGCTCTTGTTAACTTTATCCAAATCAGAATTCACACTGTTTCTTAGGAAATAGACTATTTGGAATAAGTCCACTCAGAACTCTTTCTATAACTTATAGAGGTAATACGGGCCCCAATTGTATATGATTATTCTAAATATAATAATTATTATACATTGTAATGTTAATGCGATAAGTCTGTCAAGAGCATCTATGTCTGTCTGTTCTAAATGATTCATTCTGGGATGCTAATCTAAATTGTTGTTGAGAGTAATAATCATTTAAACATCTTTGCACCAGAGGAAGCGTCACTGAAGTGTTTCAGTGATATAAATTAAATCCTTTGCAGAAGATGGTATAATTTATGACTGAGCGTATCAGAACTGAATTGTATTGTGTTAAATGTTGTAGTGAAAACTTATATATAAAAGAAAAAGCGCTCAAATCTAATGAACATACATTTATGTACACATGTCAGCAACACAGTGTGCTAATAATTCATATACCACTTTTAATACTAAAAGTACACAAATATTAAAATCACATAATCCACAGGATAACAGTCACAAGTGGGTATAGGTATATATCAATCACAAATGGGTGCAAAAATTGTGTCCTTGTGCCCCCTTCTATGGTCTGTTCCTATGGGTTAAATATAAATGTCCTGTGTAGAAGTGGTGCCAGGCCTGGATAAACTCAATTGGCCAATGACATTGTCCAAATACGTGGGTATAGTTACCGGTCCTGAGGTATTTGCCAGGGTGAGATCCAATTAGCGTTGGTCCGAAGGAGTATCAGCAGATCTAAGTGCAATATTTATGGTTCCGGTATGAATGGTCGACCATGTTATGGTCGACAGTCATTAGGTCGACCACTATTGGTCAACATTGACATGGTCGACATGGACACATGGTCGACACATGAAAATGGTCGACACATGAAAGGTCGACACATGAAAAGGTCGACATGAGTTTTTTAACTTTTTTTGGTGTCGTTTTTTGCGTAAAGTGACTGGGAACCCCAATTAGTGCTCTGCGTCCCCTCGCATGGCTCACTTTACTCACCATGCTTCGGGCATGGTGCCTTTGCTTCGCTCGGCACAGATTACCGTTCCAATCGTAGTCCACGTGGATCGTAAAGTATGGAAAAGTTCCCCAAAAGAAAAAAAAGTTAAAAAACTCATGTCGACCTTTTCATGTGTCGACCTTTCATGTGTTGACCATTTTCATGTGGCGACCATGTGTCCATATCGACCTTGTCAATGTCGACCAATAGTGGTCGACCTAATGACTGTCGACCATAACATGGTCGACCATGTGAACGGATACCAATATTTATAGAGTCCCTTCAACCATAAATGTTTGGACCACACACAGATGAAAAGTCCACAGGAATTTTGTCCAAATGAACAGGCAACACAATCTTGCTGCCCACTGACCGGAAGGGGGGACATCTAGTTAGAACTTAGTTTTATAGGATTTCATGATACTTGCCTAGGTGGGTGTCACACAAGGCAGACTGTGTAAGGGCTCAGAATCACAGAGACAACCTTAATAAAAACACAGATATAAATTCATATAATAAAGTACAACAATGAAAAAAGGTAAAAACAAATCTCATATGAGCTAAATGACAGAAGTGTATGATAGCTCTATAAATAAACAGATTGCATAAAACTAGGGATTCCCTGGAAGTCCCAAAGGGCTAAGCAATAAGTACATATATTTATTATAGTTACCACTATTGCTGGTATTAGGTGGAGACTCTCAGGATAGTTCAGTTAGTCTCTGACACCTTAATCCATATTGTGTAGCCCGTGATGAAGGCATAAATGTGTGTCCTCCAGCTACAGTATATAATCACAGTAGCAGGGTGCCAATGTTGTTACTGTATATGTGGCTCACTGTAGTTGATAAACTGTTGAACAACTTTACCAACAAGAGGGCTGCTCCACATGACCAGTAACACAGCAGCTTCTCCCATGGGCCTTTGCAGGGCCGCCATCAAGGGCATGCCCTGTGTACACTTGACCGAGGCCTGGCCACTCTGACAGAGAGTGGAGGGCCTGGGCTGTTCAAACATCCCGCTGTCGCTATTCCCGATGGTGGATGCTGCTGGTGGGACTGACCGTGGATGCTGAGGCTGGCAACGGCGAGTCTTGGGCTACTCCCCTCCACCCGCCGCAGATCTCTGCTGGTGGGACTGACCGCGGCTGTTGAAGCTGTCATTGGAGGGCTGCAGGCTACGTCCCTCTGCCCGCTGCCGCCTACCGCAGATCCGCGCCACCCGCCACCTATCACAAAAGGCAGCTTGCTGTTTGATAAAGTTTGTTGGAGCCGCGCGGCACGGCATGATGTCACGCCAGTCAGTGAAGAGAAGAGGAGCCGTAGCTCAGGACAGGAGCAGCAGACACAGACAGAGTAGGAGAGAGGACGCTTAGGAGGACGGATTTGTAAGTATATAATATATGTGTTTGTGACTTTGTGTGACTGTTGTCAGTCTAAGAAGGGGGCCCGGTGCTTGCTATCTTACAAAGGAAAGGACTGGAGGTGGACACACAGGGCCTCTATGACACACTGGCATACATACTCTATAATCAAATTCATCCACTGATGTCTGATCACAATTTTCTAATCGTTGATTTCACTTTATAGAAGGTCAAAGGTGCACAACTCATTATAATTTGGTGTCAGAAGCCTTACTGTGGGGACTTAATATGGTGCAAGGGGTATAAGATGGTTTTGCTTCATGTTGATATAGAATTTTTTTTAAAGAATACTGTATATATTTATTTTTATTTAACTTTTTTTGCCTGGGGAGGGGAGGGGGGTCCCTGCCTATTTTGTCATTCCGGTGCCACACAATTTCTGGTGGCAGTCCTGGGCCTTTGCAAAGCTCAGGAGTCACACTTCACTGGTCCGCATCCAGCAGGCTGCACTGCAGCCATCAAGTCCAGCTGTGAACAGAAAGGAACCAAAAAAAAAGAGATGGCCACGGCTGCTGGTACCTAATATCTTTAGAGAATTAAGTAAGTCAACTGTCAGTCTATAATATGAGTGATGAAGGAGTAGTGTTGCGCTGGTAGAGAGGTACTGGGTGAGGGGTGCTGTACTGGGTGTGGGATGCTGTGCTGGATATCAATGCTCTGATGGGGTTGGGGTTATTATTATTATTATTATTATTATTATAACAATTTATTTTTAAGGCACCACAAATGTTTTGCAACGCTTTACATACAACACACTTAGAACGGGTGTAGTACGGGTGACCGGCGGTCTCCTGACCGCCGGTCACCTTACCGACGCCAGGATCCCGGCAGCATACCGACGCCGGGATCTCGGGGGGGAGGGGCGAGTGCAGCAAGCCCCTTGCGGGCTCGCTGCGCTCGCCACACTGCGGGCTCGGTGGCGACCTGCGGTCGCCACAGGTTCTATTCCCACTCTATGGGTGTCGTGGACACCAACGAGTGGAAATAGTCCCTGTTGGTTGGCATGCCGACCATCGGGATAGTGAGCCGCCGGGCTCACGGAGGAGGTCATGTGACTGTCGGTCAGCCGACCGGCGGTCACATGACTACCACCCCTTAGAACAATAGAGGGTATACAGAACCAGAGATTGGATGTGGGAAGTGAAGGAGAGGGAGGAGTCAAGAGTGATACCAAGGCAGCAGAGTTGGGGAACGGGGAAAATGATAGTGTTGTCAACAGTGATAGAAATATTGGGGGAGTGGACTCTAGATGGGGAAAGATGATGAGTTTGTTTTTGTCCAAGTTGAGCTGCAGGCAGCATTCAGACATCCAGGAGGAGATGGCAGAGAGGAAGCTGGATACCCAAGAGAGTACAGAGGGAGAGAGATCAGGAGAGGAGAGCTATAGTTGTGTATTATCATCTGCATAGAGATAGTATTGGAGGCGGAAGGAGCATATGAGTGCACCCAGGGAAGAGGTGTACATGGAGTAGAGAAGGTGGAGCCAGAGGCAGACACTGAGAGTGAGTGGTTAGCAAGGTATGAGGTGAATCAGGCAAGGACAGTGCTAGAGAGGCCAATTAACTGGAGGGTGTGGAGGAGGAGAGGATGATCCACAGTGTCAAAGGCCACAGAGAGATCCAGGAGGATGAGCAGAGATTAGTTACCCCTGGATTTGGCCAAAAGCAGGTCATTGTCGACTTTGACCAGAGCAGTTTCAATGGAGTGGAGTGGGCGAAAGCCAGTTTGAAGAGGATCAAGGATAGAGTGGTCAGAGTGGTAGTGGTGAGATGGCTGAATACTATCTGGTGGGATGGCTGAATAGCAGGGTTCTGTGCAGTGAGGGGAGAGAGGTGCTGTGAGCATGGAGAATTGTGCTGTAAGTGAAGAATGTGCCCTGTAGAATGCCTTCTGATGTGGGGGTATAAGGGCCTGTCCCCTAAAATCTGTCCCTTTTTTTCTTTTGTTACAGCAGTGTGCATTGAGGGGAGAGCATCAGGTGCTGTGCTGTAAGATGAGAATATGCCCTATAGAATGCCTTCTTTAGATACAGCAGTGTGTTGTGAGGTGTGCTTTGAGGGGAGAGGATGGGTTTGTGCTGCGAGGTGGGCAGTAAGGGTAGAAGTAAGTGTGATTGTGAGGTGAACAGTGAAGGGGAAATATGTGATGCTAGGTGGTGGGCAGTAACGGAGTCAGTGTGTGTGCTTTTTGTATCCGCATATAAACACTAAGCATGGGGGTGGAATTATCTGCTGGGGGCACCAGCCAAAACCTTGCCTAAGCCCTACGGCACCAAATTGGCTCGGTCTCGCTCTGCCTAAAAGTCTTTAAAATGTCCTCCAATACTTGAAATGAGACCTTATCATTAATAAAACATATGTAACAAAAAATTGTGTCTGCAGGTATACATCTTATACAATCTTTTCGATGGGTTGCAGAATATATGTTTGTTTTTAATGTTATATTACACCTATCATTATCAGTGCCATTTCTACCTGCGGGCGAGCCGTGTGATCACAAGGGGTGCCCACTGTAACACCTGCTGTTTGCTATTATCTGCTCCCCCTCCTCCCACCCATAGTACTCTGGGCAGAGCTTCACAAAATGAATCAGTTGCATTGTCACATCATGATGCAACTATGTAATTTCATGAAACTCTACCCAGTGAGCGGAGCACTATGGCCGGGAGGAGGGGGAGCAGGTAATAGAAGGGAGCCACTGGTGTAACTAAAGCCCTCACCACTTGGCGGCGCCAGGCTTGAGGCGCTTAGTGGTGGCACCAACAAGCATGACATCCAGAGCATGAAACCCCTAGCAACAAGCATTAAACACCCCTGGTAATGAGCATAACACCCAGAGCATGAAACGCCTGGCAACATAAATTATACACCAGGCCACAAGCATGACACCCAGAGCATGAAACAACTGGCAATGAGCATTACAACTCTGACAATGAGCACGACACCCAGAGCATTAAACCTCAGTCAACAAGCATGGAACCCAGAGCATGAAACCCCTGGCAATGGACAGATAATTTAAAAGTTATTAGAAGGCTTAGCAGCCATAGTTTAAGGCATAATGTATCACGGGCATCGCGGTGTGTGGCATAATATAGTACAGGAGGAATAATATGGTGCAAGGGACATTACTGTGTGGTGCTCAATATGGTAGAATTTTTTTCTTTCCTGTGGTGGCCAAGGTCTGCTGATGCAGGGTCGAAAACTGGTGTGTAAGGTAGTCTTTTCCTGCAAGACTATGCCCCTTTTATGGAGACCACACCCATTTTAGTGAGGGCATGCACAAAATTGCTTTTCTATGTCTATGGGGCAGGGCATATTTTAGAATTTCTTTGGGGGCGCATTTGAGAATGACTATGGAGGATACACATTTTTTTACTGTTCATACTGGGAGCCAAAGTATTTAGAAATGGCCCTGATCCTGATATCCAGTATATGATATACATTCATACTTTTTATATTGAAAAATCTTGCAAGGTAAAAATAAAACAAAAATAAACCAGGCGCTGACTCCTCCGGGAATGCGAAAAACCTATAAATTAATATTTAGGATCTTTAGTATACTGCAGCTTCAAAAAAGGAGATCACTGCGTCTCCATAATCAAAAAGAAGAAAAAAGAACTAATGAAGCGCTGTAATACTAGAAACTAACGTAAAATTGATATTTATTAAACATACATTTGCCCACCATATCACATACCAATTACAGATAAAACAAACACACACACAGCTGGTGTCACTTAATACATTAAAATATTCCTATAAAACACCACACTGGAGCATTGGTCATTAATTTGTTATTATGTCTGGCACTTTATAGGTATCAAATAATTAATTCAGAAATTGCCAAAAATTAGTTCTTTGCCCCATATAACCAAACAATCAATCTATATGTCCAATGTTCAAACAATTTTAATTCTGTAAAAGGTAATTTATCCCAAGAGCATGATTAGTTCTTTCCAATTCATTCAAGTTAAATTTAAGAATGGTGCTTAGGCTTATACTTTATTGCTAAACAATCAATCAAATCCTTCTAATATAAGGCACTCAAAATCAACATCCATTAGTTATTTCAGCTATATCAATTTGTTAGAAAAGCCTAAGAATCTTGTCAGGTTATTAGTAGTGATGAGCGGGTTCGGTTCCTCGAGATCCGAACCCCCCCCCCCGAACTTCACCCATTTTACACGGTTACGAGGCAGACTCGGATCTTCCCGCCTTGCTCGGTTAACCCGAGCGCGCCCGAACGTCATCATCCCGCTGTCGGATTCTCACGAGATTCGTATTCTATATAAGGAGCCGCGCATCGCCGCCATTTTCACTCGTGCATTGGAGATGATAGGGAAAGGACGTGCAGCGTTCTCTCAGTTTCTGTGTTCAGTGTGCTGCAAATATCTGTGCTCAGTGTGCTGCAAATATCTGTGCTCAGTGTGCTTGCATATATCTGTGCTCAGTGTGCTGAAAATATCTACATTCTCTTCCTGAAAAATGCTCCATATCTGTGCTTCATTGTAGTATATAGTAGGAGGACAGTGCAGAATTTTGCTGACCACCAGTATTATATAGCAGTACGGTACAGTAGTATACTGCTCTACCTACCTCTGTGTCGTCAAGTATACTATCCATCCATACTGTGGAGCATTTTAGGTGTGCACAGTATATATAGTAGGAGGAAAGTGCAGAATTTTGCTGACCACCAGTATATAATATATAGCAGTACGGTACAGTAGTCCACTGCTCTACCTACCTCTGTGTCATCAAGTATACTATCCATCCATACCTGTGGTGCATTTTACTTGTGCACAGTATATATAGTAGGAGGACAGTGCAGAATTTTGCTGACCACCAGTATATAATATATAGCATTATGGTACAGTAGGCCACTACTCTACCTACCTCTGTGTCGTCAAGTATACTATCCATCCATACCTGTGGTGCATTTTATTTGCGCGCAGTATATATAGTAGGAGGACAGTGCAGAATATTGCTGACCACCAGTATACAATATATAGTAGTACGGTACAGTAGGCCACTGCTCTACCTACCTCTGCGTCGTCAAGTATACTATCCATTAAAACCTGTGGTGCATTTTAGTTGTGCGCAGTATATATAGTAGGAGGACAGTGCAGAATTTTGCTGACCACCAGAATATAATATATAGCAGTAAGGTACAGTAGTCCACTGCTATACCTACCTCTGTGTCGTCAAGTATACCATCCATCCATACCTGTGGTGCATTTTAGTTGTGCACAGTATATATAGTAGGAGGACAGTGCAGAATTTTGCTGACCACCAGTATATAATATATAGCAGTACGGTACAGTAAGCCCTCTACTCTACCTACCTCTGTGTCATCAAGTATACTATCCATCCATACCTGTGGTGCATTAAAGTTTTGCGCAGTATATATAGTAGGAGGACAGTGCAGAATTTTGCTGACCACCAGTATATAATATATAGCAGTACGGTACAGTAGGCCACTGCTCTACCTACCTCTGTGTCATCAAGTATACTATCCATCCATACCTGTGGTGCATTTTACTTGTGCACAGTATATATAGTAGGAGGACAGTGCAGAATTTTGCTGACCACCAGTATATAATATATAGCAGTACGGTACAGTAGGCCACTGCTCTACCTACCTCTGTGTCATCAAGTATACTATCCATCCATACCTGTGGTGCATTTTAGTTGTGCGCAGTATATATAGTAGGAGGACAGTGCAGAATTTTGCTGACCACCAGTATATAATATATAGCAGTACGGGACAGTAGGCCATTGCTATTGATATATTACTGGCATATAATTCCACACATTAAAAAATGGAGAACAAAAATATGGAGGGTAAAATAGGGAAAGATCAAGATCCACTTCCACCTCGTGCTGAAGCTGCTGCCACTAGTCATGGCCGAGACGATGAAATGCCATCAACGTCGTCTGCCAAGGCCGATGCCCAATGTCATAGTAGAGAGCATGTAAAATCCAAAAAACAAAAGTTCAGTAAAATGACCCAAAAATCAAAATTAAAAGCGTCTGATGAGAAGTGTAAACTTGCCAATATGCCATTTACGACACGGAGTGGCAAGGAACGGCTGAGGCCCTTGCCTATGTTCATGGCTAGTGGTTCAGATTCACATGAGGATGGAAGCACTCATCCTCTCGCTAGAAAAATGAAAAGACTTAAGCTGGCAAAAGCACAGCAAAGAACTGTGCGTTCTTCTAAATCACAAATCCCCAAGGAGAGTCCAATTGTGTCGGTTGCAATGCCTGACCTTCCCAACACTGGACGGGAAGAGGTGGCGCCTTCCACCATTTGCACGCCCCCTGCAAGTGCTGGAAGGAGCACCCGCAGTCCAGTTCCTGATAGTCAAATTGAAGATGTCACTGTTGAAGTACACCAGGATGAGGATATGGGTGTTGCTAGCGCTGAAGAGGAAATTGACAAGGAGGATACTGAAGGTGAGGTGGTTTGTTTAAGTCAGGCACCCGGGGAGACACCTGTTGTCCGTGGGATGAATATGGCCATTGACATGCCTGGTCAAATTACAAAAAAAATCACCTCGTCGGTGTGGAATTATTTTAACAGAAATGCGGACAACATTTGTCAAGCCGCGTGTTGCCTTTGTCAAGCTGTAATAAGTAGGGGTAAGGACGTTAACCACCTAGGAATATCCTCCCTTATATGTCACCTGGAGCACATTCATCAGAAGTCATTGACAAGTTCAAAAACTTTGGGTGACAGCGGAAGCAGTCCACTGACAACTAAATCCCTTCCTCTTGTAACCAAGCTCCTGCAAACCACACCACCAACTCTCTCAGTGTCAATTTCCTCCTGAGACAGGAAAGCCAATAGTCCTGCAGGCCATGTCACTGTCAAGTCTGACAAGTCCTCTCTTGCCTGGGATTCCTCCGATGCATCGAGTGTAATGCCTACTGCTGCTGGCGCTGCTGTTGTTGCTGCTGGGAGTCGATCGTCATCCCAGAGGGGAAGTCGGTAGACCACTTGTACTACTTCCAGTAAGCAATTGACTGTCCAACAGTCCTTTGCGAGGAAGATGAAATATCACAGCAGTCATCCTGCTGCAAAGCAGATAACTCAGGCCTTGGCAGCCTGGGTGGTGTTAAACGTGTGTCCGGTATCCACCGTTAATTCACAGGGAATTAGAGAATTTATTGAGTTAGTGTGCCCCCGGTACCAAATACTATCTAGGTTCCACTTCTCTAGACAGGCAATACCGAGAATGTACACAGACCTCAGAAAAAGAGTCACCAGTGTTCTAAAAAATGCAGTTGTACCCAATGTCCACTTTACCACGGACATGTGGACAAGTGGAGCAGAGCAGACTCAGGACTATATGACTGTGACAGCCCACTGGGTAAATGTACTGCCTCCCGCAGCAAGAACAGCAGCGGCGGCACCAGTAGCAGCATCTCGCAAATGCCAACTCGTTCCTAGGCAGGCTACGCTTTGTATCACCGCTTTCCATAAGAGGCACACAGCTGACAACCTCTTACAGAAACTGAGGAACATCATCGCAGAATGGCTTACCTCAATTGGACTCTCCTGGGGATTTGTGACATTGGACAACGCCACCAAAATTGTGCGTGCATTACATGTGGGCAAATTCCAGCACGTCCCATGTTTTGCACATACATTGAATTTGGTGGTGCAGAATTATTTAAAAAACGACAGGGGTATGCAAGAGATGCTGTCGGTGGCCCGAAGAATTGCGGGCCACTTTTGGCATTCAGCCACCGCGTGCCGAAGACTGGAGTACCAGCAAACACTCCTGAACCTGCCCTGCCATCATCTGAAGCAAGAGGTGGTAACGAGGTGGAATTCAACCCTCTATATGCTTCAGAGGATGGAGGAGCAGCAAAAGGCCATTCAAGCCTATACAGCTACCTACGATATAGGTAAAAGAGGGGGAATGCACCGGACTCAAGCTCAGTGGAGAATGATTTCAACGTTGTGCAAGGTTCTGCAACCCTTTGAACTTGCCACACGTGAAGTCAGTTCAGACACTACCAGCCTGAGTCAGGTCATTCCCCTCATCAGGCTTTTGCAGAAGAAGCTGGAGAGATTGAAGAAGGAGATAAAACAGAGCAATTCCGCTAGGCATGTGGGACTTGTGGATGGAGCCCTTAATTCACTTAACCAGTATTCACGGGTGGTCAATCTGTTAAAATCAGAGCACTACATTTTGGCCACCGTGCTCGATCCTAGATTTAAAACCTACATTGTATCTCTCTTTCCGGCAGACACAAGTCTGCAGAGGTTGAAAGACCTGCTGGTGAGACACTTGTCAAGCCATGCGGAATGTGACCCGTCAACAACTCCTCCTTCACATTCTCCCACAACTGGGGCTGCAAGGAAAAGGCTAAGAATTCCAAGCCCACCTGCTGGCGGTGATGCAGGGCAGTCTGGAGCGAGTGTTGACATCTGGTCCGGACTGAAGGAACTGCCAACGATTACTGACATGTCGTCTACTGTCACTGCATATGATTCTGTCACCATTGAAAGAATGGTGGAGGATTATATGAGTGACCGCATCCAAGTAGGCACGTCAGACAGTCCGTACGTATACTGGCAGGAAAAAGAGGCAATTTTGAGGCCCTTGCAGAAACTGGCTTTATTTTACCTAAGTTGCCCCCCTCCAGTGTGTACTCCGAAAGAGTGTTTAGTGCAGCCGCTCACCTTGTCAGCAATCGGCATACGAGGTTACTTCCAGAAAATATTGAGAAGATGATGTTCATCAAAATTAATTATAATCAATTCCTCCGTGGAGACATTCACCAGCAATTGCCTCCAGAAAGTACACAGGGACCTGAGATGGTGGATTCCAGTGGGGACGAATTAATAATCTGTGAGGAGGGGGATGTACACAGTGAAAGGGGTGAGGAATCGGAGGATGAGGAGGAGGTGGACATCTTGCCTCTGTAGAGCCAGTTTGTGCAAGGAGAGATTGATTGCTTCTTTTTTGGTGGGGGACCAAACCAACCAGTCATTTCAGTCACAGTCGTGTGGCAGAGCTGTTGCTGAAATGATGGGTTTGTTAAAGTGTGCATGTCCTGTTTACACAACATAAGGGTGGGTGGGAGGGCCCAAGGACAATTCCATCTTGCACCTCTTTTTTCTTTCATTTATCTTTGCATCATGTGCTGTTTGGGGACAATTTTTTGAAGAGCCATCCTGTCTGACACTGCAGTGCCACTCCTAGATGGGCCAGGTGTTTGCGTCGGCCACTTGGGTCGCTTAGCTTAGCCATCCAGCGACCTTGGTGCACCTCTTTTTTTCTTTGCATCATGTGATGTTTGGGGACTATTTTTTAAATCGGCCATCCTGTCTGACACTGCAGTGCCACTCCTAGATGAGCCAGGTGTTTGTGTTGGCCACTTGGGTCACTTAGCTTAGTCATCCAGCGACCTCGGTGCAAATTTTAGGACTAAAACTAATATTGTGAGGTGTGAGGTGTTCAGAACAGACTGGAAATGAGTGGAAATTATGGTTATTGAGGTTAATAATACTATGGGATCAAAATGACCCCCAAATTCTATGATTTAAGCTGTTTTTGAGGGGGTTTTGTAAAAAAAAAATGAATCCAAAACACACCCGAATCCGACAAAAAAATTTTCAGGGAGGTTTTGCCAAAACGCATCCGAATACAAAACACGGCCGCAGAACCGAATCCAAAACCAAAACACAAAACCCGAAAAATTTCCGGTGCACATCACTAGTTATTAGCCCAGCTGTAACATACATTTAGTCCGTTAGATTAGTAAATCACAGTCTCTTGATTAAGCGCAAAGCAGCCCAAGCTGGTGAGTTAGTGTAAACCTTTTTCCAGAGCTTAGAATCATGCAAACACCACAGGGTTTAAATGATAGAGTGGAGCTAAATAATATTCATTAATAGTGGTCAATCTTTAATGGATTAGATCCATTTTTGTGGAGATATCTGTTCCGTAGTTCTGTATTACTTCTGTATTATTAATAAAGTGCCAGACCTAATAACCAATTAATGACCAATGCTCCAGTGTGGTGTTTTATAGGAATATTTTAATGTATTAAGTGACACCGGCCGTGTGTGTGTTTGTTTTATCTGTAATTGGTATGTGATATGGTGGGGAAATGTATGTTTAATAAATATCAATTTTAAGTAAGTTTCTAGTATTACAGCGCTTCATTAGTTCTTTTTAAATCTTGCAAGGGAATGAATTTAGGAGTTATTCATTGTTGATTCATTTCTGCACTTCTAAATTTTCATGGACAGACATTTCCATTAATGTTATATGCTGTTCAGCATTGTTGAGATTTCACAAAGCATTAATAGTTTATTAAAATGTTAAAAATAGAGATAAGCGGGTTTGGTTCCCGGAGAACTGAACACCCCCGAATTTCACTACCCGAGCCCGGATCCGAGTCAGGCTCTGGTTTTCTCGCCTGCCTCAGAAACCAGAACAAGGCAAAATGTCATCATCCCGCTGTTGGATTCTCTTGGGGTTTGGATTTCATTTAAGGAGCCACGCATCGCCGCCATTTTCACTCCGGCATTGAAGAGTGTAGAGAGAGGTAATGTCTCTGTCCTCAGTGTCCTGCATCAGTTCAATGGTAGTGTATTGTGCTGCATCAGTCCAGTCACAGTGGTGGGGTCCTCTGCTGCCATATGTCCAGTGCTGCTGTATAAGTCCAGTCCAGTGGTGCTGTGTTGTGCTGCATCAGTCCAGTCACAGTGGTGGTGTCCTCTGCTGCCATATGTCCAGTGTTGCTGTATAAGTCCAGTCCAGTGGTGCTTTGTTGTGCTGCATCAGTCCAGTGGTGGTGTCTTGTGCTGCATCAGTCCAGTCACAGTGGTGGTGTCCTCTGCTGCAATATGTCCAGTGCTGCTGTATAAGTCCAGTCCAATGGTGCTTTGTTGTGCTGCATCAGTTCAGTGGTGGTGTATTGTGCTGCATCAGTCCAGTCACAGTGGTGGTGTCCTCTGCTGCCATATGTCCAGTGCTGCTGTGTAAATCAAGTCCAGTGGTGCTGTGTTGTGCTGCATAAGTCCAGTGATGGTGTCCCTGTGCTGCCGTATATGTCCAGTGGTACTGCCGTATATATCCAGTGATACTGCTGTATATGTCCAGCATTACTGCAGCATAAATCCAGTGATACTGTTGTGTATGTCCAGTGGTACTGCTATAAAATTCCAGTGGTACTGGCATATAAATCCAGTCCAGTGATACTGCCGTATACAGTATGTCCAGTGATACTGCCGTATATGTCCAGTGGTACTGTTGTATAATTCCAGTGGTACTGACGTATAATTCCAGTGATACTGGCATATAATTCCAGCGGTACTGGTGTATAAATCCAGTCCAGTGATACTGCCATATATGTCCCGTGGTACTGCCATATAATTCCGTTGATACTGCAATATGTGTCCAGTGGTCATCCCATATAAATCAAGTGGTACTGGTGTATAAATACAGTCCAGTGATACTGCCATATATGTCCAGTAGCAATGTCATATAAATCCAGTGGTACTGGCATATAATTCCAGTGGTACTGGCATAAAATTTCAGTAGTACTGATGTGTAATTCCAGTGGTACTGCTGTATATGGCCATGGGTACTGCCGTATAATTCCAGTGGTACTGACGTATAATTGCTGTGATATTGCTGTATAATTCCAGTGGTGCTGCCATATAAGTCCAGTCCAGTGGTGCTGCCATATAATTCAGTGGTGCTATCCTATGCTATATATTTTTTTACTCCAAATAAAGGGGTTATTGATATTTAATACAAATAATTTTCACAGGGTTTGCCTGCTTTCTCCTGTACTGCATATTGTTATATAACTCCAGAAAAATAATGCAGAACAAAAATATGGAGGATATAAAAGGAAAAGATCAAGAACCACTTCCTCCTAGTGCTGAAGATGCTGTCACTAGTCATAGCATAGATGATAAAATACCATCAACATCGTCTGCCATGCCAAGGCCGATGCCCAATGTGATAGTAGAGGGGAAGTAAAATCCAAAAAGCCAAACTTCATAAAAAGACCCCAAAAAAAAAAAAAAAATTGTCTGAGGAGAAACTTAAACTTGCCAATATGGCATTTTTGACATGGAGTGAAAAAGAATGGTTAAGGCCCTGGCCTATCTTCATGACTAGTTGTTCAGCTTCACATGATGATGTAAGCCCTCATCCTCCCAATAGAAAAATGATGAGTTAAACTGCAAAAGCACAGCAAAGAATTGTGCATTCTAAGATGGTATCACAAATCCCCAAGGAGAGTCCAAGTGTGTCGGCGGTTGCGATGCCTGAACTTCCAAACACTGCATGGGAAGAGGTGACTCCTTCTACCATTTGCATGCCCTCTGCAAGTGCTGGAAGTAGCACCCAAAGTCCAGTTTCTGTTATTCAAATTGAGGATGTCACTTAAGTACACCAGAATGAGGATATAGGTGTTGCTGGCACTGTGGAGGAAGTTGACTATGAGGATTCTGATGGTGATGTGGTTTGTTTAAATCTTGCACTGGGGGAGACAGCTGTTGTCCATGGGATAAATAAGCCCATTGTGATGCCTGGGCAAAATACTAAAAAAGCCACCTCTTCGGGATGGAATTATTTCTCCAAAAATCCAGACAACAGGTGTCAAGCTGTGTGTTGCCTCTGTCAATCTGTAATAAGTAGGAGTAAGGACGTTAACCACCTAGGAACATCCTCCCTTATACGTCATCTGCAACACATTCATCAGAAGTCAGTGTCAAGTTGTGAAACTTTGGGTAAGAGCGTAAGCAGTCCACTGACACCTAAATCTCTTCTTCCTCTTGTACCCAAGCTCCTCCAAGCCACACCACCAACACCCTCAACATCAACTTCCTCCTCAGTCAGGAACGTTAGTAGTCCTGCAGGCCATGTCCCTGGCAAGACTGAGAAGTACTCTCCTCCCCGGGATTCCTCCAGAGGATCCTTGAGTGGTACGCCTACGGCTGCTGTTGCTGCTGCTGCTGTTGTTGCTGCTGGTAGTCAATCATCATCCCAGAGGGGAAGTTGGAAGAACAGTTGTACTACTTCCAGTAAGCAATTGATTGTCCAACAGTCCTTTGTGAGGAAGATTAAATATGACAGCAGTCATCCTGTAGCAAAGCGGATAACTGAGGCTTTGACAGCTATGTTGGTGTTAGACATGCGTCCGGTATCCACCATTAGTTCAGTGGGACTTAGAGATTTGATGGAGGTACTGTCCCCCTGGTACCAAATCCCATCTAGCTTCCACTTCACTAGGCAGGCGATACTGAGAATGTACAAAGATGTCAGAAAAATGTTTTCAGTGTCCTAAAAAAATGCAGTTGTACCCACTGTCCACTTAACCCTAGATAAATGGAACAGGGCAGACTAAGTACTATATGATTGTGACAGCCCCCTGGGTATGTCCTCCCACAGCAGCAAAAACAGTAGTGGAACCAGTAGCAGCATCTCACAAACACCAACTCATTCCTTGGCAGGCTCTGCAATGTATCACCACTTTCCATAAGAGGTACACTGCAGACAACCTCTTGCGTAAACTGAGGGACATCATCACACATTGGCTTACCCCAATTTGACTTTCCTGCGGAATAGTGATATCGGACAATGCCACCAATATTGCACGTCCTTTATATCTGGGCAAATTCCAGCACGTCCCATGTTTTGCACATACAATAAGTTTTGTGGTGCAGAATTTTTTGAAAAATGACAGGGGAGTCCAGGAGATGCTGTCTGTCACCTGAAAAATGTTGTGCCACTTTCGACATTCTGCCACTGTGTGCCAAAGACTGGAGCGCCAGCAAACACCCCTGAACTGGCCCTGCCATCACCTGAATCAAGAGGTGGTAATGAGGTGGAATTCAACTCTCTATATGCTTCAGAGGATGGAGGAGCAGCAAAAGGTCATTCAAGCCTATACATCCACCTGCAATATAGGCAAAGGAGGGGTAATGCACCTGACTCAAGCACGGTGGAGAATGATTTCCATCTTGTGCAAGGTTCTGCAACCCTTCAAACTTGCCACACGTGAAGTCAGTTCAGACACCGCCAGCTTGAATCAGGTCATTCCCCTCATCAGGCTTTTGCAGAAGCAGCTGGAGAAATTGAAGGAGGAGCTAAGACAGAACAATTCCACAAAGTATGTTGGACTTGTGGATGGAGCCCTTCATTCGCTTTGCCAGGATTCAAGGGTGGTCAATCTGTTGAAATCAGTGCACTACATTTTGGCCATCGTGCTCGATCCTAGGTTTAAAGCCTATATTGTATCTCTCTTTCCGGCAGAAACAAGTCTGCAGAGGTTCAAAGACCTGCTGGTGAGAAAATTGTCTACTCAAGTGGAACATGACCCGGCAATAGCTACTTCTTCTTTTTTCCCCGCAACTGGGGCTGTGAGAAAAAGGATGAAATTTCCTAGCCCACCCGCTGGCGGTGATGCAGGGCAGTCAGGAGCAAGTGCTGGCATCTGGTCCGTACTGAAGGACCTGCCAATGATTACTGACATGTCTACTGTCACTGCATATGATTCTGTCACCATTGAAATAATGGTGGATGATTATATGAGTGACAGCATCCAAGTAGGTATGTCAGACAGTCAGTATGTATGCTAGCAGGAAAAAGATGCAATTTGGATGCTTTTGCACAAACTGGCATTATTTTACATAAGTTGCCCTCCCCCCTCCAGTGTGTACTCTGAAAGAGTGTTTAGTACTGCTGGTAACCTTGCAAGTGACCGGTGTAGGTGGTTACTTCCACAAAATGTGGAGAACAAGATTTTCAACAAAATTAATTATAAATACCTCCGGGAAGACCTTTACCAGCAGTTGCCTACAGAAAGTACACAGGGACCTGTGATGGTGGATTCCAGAGAGGACAAATTAATACTCTGTGAGGAGGAGGATGTACACACTAAAAGAGGTGAGGAATCGAAGGATGAGGTCGACATCTTGCCTCTGTAGAGCCAGTTTGTGCAAAGAGAGATTGATTGCTTCTTTTGTGGTGGGGGCCCAAAAAAACAAGTCATTTCAGCCACAGTCATGTGGAAGACCCTGTTGCTGAAATGATTGGTTTGTTAAAGTGTGCATGTCCTGTTTATATAAAATAACAGTGGGTAGGAGGGCCCAAGGACAATTCCATCTTGTACGTCTTTTCTTTGTCACATAATTTTAGGGTGCTGCCCTATATGGGGAGCTGCCCCTCTGACTTATCAGTCCAGGGGTGCTGTCCCACTGCAGTTTAAGTCCAGGGGTGCTATTGCCTGTCTGCTGTGCTGTGTAATTCTCCAGGGTTGCTGCCTATGCTGTATAAATACAGAGATGCTGCCTCATAATTCCAGGGTTGCTGCTGTAATTGATCCTAGGTTTAAATTAAAGCTTAGAGCAGAATATGAAACAAGTTTCAGCATCACAACCAGATTTATGAAAACATATACAGTAGCCGCAAAGGTAAAAATGGAAATTGCAAGTTTGACGAAGTGTTTTTTAATAAAGTAGGGAGAGACCACATTTGTGGCCAAAGTCAGTCAGATTTAGAAGACACAGAATCATAATCCAGGGGAACTTGACATGGCAACATCTCCTACTACTGCTGGAGAAAACTAGATTTTCCAAACACACCTATGTATATATGTCTGCCATATAATTCCAGGGGTGCCCTGTCTGACCCGCTCATTTAACATAGTAACATAGTAACTAAGGTTGAAAAAAGACAATTGTCCATCGAGTTCAACCTGTTTGTAGTCTCCTATACAGTTTTATTTTAGGACTAGTTATTTTTATTTGGACTAGTTATATTAACTTTAATGCGTGACTAGGCACCATAACCCTGAATATCTTTATCCAGTAGGAATTTATCTAACCCATTCTTGAAGGTGTTGACTGAGTCCGCCGTTACTACTCTATCAGGCAGGGAATTCCAAACACGTATTGTCCTTACTGTGAAAAAACCTTTTCACCTCAATGTGTGGAATCTCCTCTCCTCTAACCTAAGCGAGTGACCACGTGTCCTCTGTGCTGATCTTATTGAAAACAGGTCCCGCGCAAGCTCTGTGTATTGACCCCTTATATATTTGTAGATGTTGATCATGTCCCCTCTTAGTCTCCTCTTTTCCAATATAAACATGCCTAGCCTTGCAAGCCTTTCCTCATATACCAGCATCTCCATGCTCTTAATTAGTTTGGTCGCCCACCTCTGAACCTTTTCTAGCTCCAGGATATCCTTTTTGTAGTATGGTGCCCAAAATTGCACACAGTATTCATGATGTGGTCTTACTAGTGATCTATATAATGGGAGTATAATACTCTCGTCCCTTGCATCAATTCCCCATTTTATGCATTCTAATATCTTATTAGCTATCTTTGCTGCACTCTTACTTTAAGTACTGCTGCTTAATTTGTTATCTATGTGAACCTCTAAGTCTTTTTCCAGTACAGAATCCCTAAATATTACCCCATTTAGTTTGTAGGTGTTATTTTTGGTCTTACCACCACAGTGCATTACCTTACACTTGTCTGTGTTGAATCTCATTCTCCATTTTGCTGCCCATGCTTCCAGTTTAATTAAATCGTTCTGAAGAGACCCAGCATCCCCTTCTGTATTTATAACTTTACACAATTCTAGTAGCTATATCTTCTAGTGTGCACTATGTACAAAACATTTGAGAGAGGTTCTTCTCAATTATTAGATGTTATGGACTCAAATGAATGGCTCCAATTAGTCAACCTTACTTTTGATTTATGATTAATGTTCCACATTTTGGGATTATTGACAAGGTGCACATTTGTTGCACAGGGTTCTTTTCCGTTATTTTGTAAATGTTTTCTCATTAATAATTGTACAATGTAAGGGCTGCGTAGGGTTATCGCAAGATCTCGCAGTGTTAGAAGAACAGAGTTTCAGTGATCTTGCACTGCATCAGCTTTCCATTGCACTACAGCACTAGATGGGCCAGGAGCTCCTGTGAGGAACAACAGTTACTGAATAAGGGCCCAATATGGAGTCTCATGGTGTCTTACAGCCAGGAAGATGTCTGGCTTGCCAGGCCGAGGCATGCTGTTGGCACAGAGGTTAACATTACTTTCTCCCACAGTTCTACTTGTAATATGAAATGAGTTTTGACTGGAGTAGTAAGCTCCACTATGACAGGGACTGAATAATAAAAAATTTACTGCGCAGTCCTGCTTAAAACTATACCAAACCCATCCGAACTGAACTTACCCCATACGGGGCTGCTGTGGGGGCTCAGTAGGGTCTGCTAAAACATCTAAAGGGCTGCTTTGTTTAAAAATAAAATATGAATAAAATAAACAAGACACACAGGTATGATAAAATGTGTGTAACTGGGACGCACAGGTATGCTCACATGCGTGTTACTGGGAGTTGTGAAAAATGAAAATAAGGCATCTGCCAGATAATATGTAAATAAACATGCAATAAAAAAATGGAAAAAAAGAAACCCACAAGATTTTCACAAAATAAGTCTGTAGAATCCGTGGAGGGGAAAATATCCAATCTTGATCCTGGGGTATACACCAGTTTATTTGCATCCTAGTGTTAAATGCAGGATAATCGTAATCCCTGAAAATTGAGAAGGGGTACAAATGCAGTCTTTGGCCCCTAGTTTTTCAGTTTGTCCAGTAATGTGGTAATTATATATTTGCTTGGTTGAAGATATTTCCATTCCACACCAAGATAGGAGTGGAGGTGAAAGCCTGTGTGTGGTTCCTGATTGCGTTTGCCTCTCTAATTTTGAATCACCTCCTTGACACTGTCCTCTTCCTCTTGCCTCTTCTCATAATGTGAAAAGTCATCAAAGAAGGAGGTGGTATGTTTGTAGCTAGCTATGATTTGGAGAACTTGGCAAGATTTTTCCAGGGGGACTACCTGTTGCTGAAATTATGAGTTAATTATACTGTGCATGTCCTGGTTAAACAACATAAGGGTGGGTGGTAGGGCCCAAGGACAATTCCATCTTACACCTCTTTTTTGTCTTTGCATTATGTGCACTTTGGGGCCCTAGTTTTTATAACTGCCATACTGTGTGCCACTGCAGTGCCACTCCTAGATGTGCCAGGTGTTTATGCTGCCCACTTTTGTTGCTTAGCTTAGTCATACAGCTACCTCGGTGGAACCTTTTGGCTTAAAAATAATATTGTGATATGTAAGGTATTCAGAATAGACTGGAAATGAATGTTATTGAGGTTAATAATACCGTAGGATCAAAATTACCCCCAAATTCTGTTATTTTAGCTGTTATGTTTTTTCCCCAAAAAATCCAGATCCAAAACGAAAATCAATACCCGAAAGGGTGGTTTTGGCAAAACCAATCAAGATCCAAAACACGAACGGAGATCCAGATCCAAAACCAAAACACCAAACCCATAAAGTGTCCGCCGTACATCTCTAATAGGCAAGCAGTACCTGTGATACGTCTCTCAACCACTTAGACATAACCTGAAAACCACGGGGATGTTACGCTAACACTGGGGTGTATGACAAGATGTGATCACAAAACCAGTAAGCATATCAAGTTTAATTCTAACGTGATAATTATTGTCAAGGTTAAATGCTTTTATAAAAACATGAATAAAATCCCAATTGTTACTTTATAATGGTGAGTGCAGAGCTTCTGTATTTTTTTTATTTAAACAATGTTGTTACATGCTACATGAACCACAGATCTAGGAGGGGTGAGTGGCAGTGGATCAATGATTTGATAGTTAGAAATACAGTATTAACAGTAAGCTGTAAGTATATGGAGCTATACCAGTCAATGCAAGTATTTAGGGTTTAGGCCTCCAATAACACGAGTACACAACCAAAGATACAGATTGCTGTGGGCCCTCATAGATAATTAAGTTGAATCAGTGGTCCTACTATTTTCTTTTGATCCCATAGATTGTCTAGTATGCCTCTATTATAATGTCCTACTGCTCAAAAGTGACTGGGACTTCTCAGACTGCGCAGAGTTAGTACTTTGGCTCGCATTACTGCCAACACTGAGCAGTAGCAGTTTAACCCCCAGGCAGTTATTGTACACACTTCTTATTTATTGTTCCACAACTTCTCATTTATTGTAACGTTTATGTACTTTATCCACCTGTATGAAGTTTATTTACTGCCGGATGCATCTTAGTTTACTGTTCTTATGAACTGTGTTTGTTTTTTAATTCAAGCTGTCATTTTGACAAATCACATTTAATATTAACTTCTCATCCTGGAAGTGGAAGAACTTATGTTAGTTGTTTACTCATCACTACATTGCTCGTCTTAGCTGTAAGTAAAATAAGAACAGTTGTAAGGTGCTGGAATGTATTCTGCACAGAAATAGTGAGAGGCCCTCAGAGCACCAGGCTGCATTGACTTGTTTACCTCTACTTCTACTTCTCTATTATTGGCATAGCCATCGACCATCTATAATTAAAAACTATTGATGGTTTACCACAAATGGTAAATGGTTTTAACCCTGTAGGCTGTTGGTTTACTTATTTACTTGGTATAGGGAGCGCAGAATTATTTCCACCCCTTGGAGCACTACTAATCCTCACTCCTTTTACTGTTTGGCCTGCTGCTTGACATTCCCCACAGGAGGGATGTCCATTGAAGTTAAACCTGGTGCCATCTTTTATATACCAAAGATGTACATTACAATAATTCTAGATGGAAATTGCATGTGTCATCTTCAGATCAGAGCCACATAACTTGCCCTGATCCATCAGACGGGCCCCCTGAACCTCCCCCCCTCTCCCACTGTAATTTAAAAACACCCCCCCAGTGTGTGTTTTTAAATTAAAAACTTGCCACTGAAGGTGTTAAAACACGTTTTCTACTTCCTTCTGGTTCTTTGTCTCATCCTCCAGTGGCTTCACCAATATTCTGCTTCTGCATGGATATGTCATATCCCCCAATAACAAACATTTTCTGGGTGTACTCACAAGTACTAATTGCCACCTGAATGTATCTACAGGGGAACACTGCAGATTTTGGAACTGCTGCTGTCCCCCATTTTCGGCTGGAAAAGCAGCCCTCATAGGTTTCCACAGTTTCAATTATTGACCTTGGTCCAGGAGCTAACATGATCTTCAGATGGAATTAGCCATTATAGCTTATAGTTTAAACATAACAACATGTTGCAGGGAAGTGATTTGCGCACAATCGCAGTGGGGTAAGAGCAGGCACAAGTGAAAAGGAGAAATGTTAAAAGTGAAGTGATCACTAATCCTTCACATCGCAGGAATGGCCACCTGTCCGTGTGTGTTTTTAATACATTCTTAATTTCTGTTTGCTACAAGCGGCGACAATAAATTGCAATCATTAGGTTTAAACCATGATAATAAATATACCCCATAGTCCCGTCACACACAATTTTCTTACAAGTGCAGTAGTCTAATAAAAAGATCAAATTATCCCTACATCTGACAATTATGAAATCAGATGGAACATTTCATATCTGCTTTCAAAAATTAGAGTTCATCTACTGATGATTTTATTGTAACAGCTATAGAGATGTCCATGGGCAACCTCTCCTGAAGCAACATGCATGCATGCATACACAGAAAATAACCAAGTCTCTGGCATTATACAGATGTAGCCAATTTAATCTATCCTCCGTGTGGCATGTAATGCAAAAGACTAATCGGACTACGGATGCCTGCGTCTGGTCGCAGGGAGGCATATTCACCTGCAGTGTAATGATTTGTTTTTCTGGTCAGTGCAATAAATGTGGTCGTCCACCAGGTGTTGCTTTTGAAAACCACCATTGCGCATGTGTGACATCTTCATTGTAAAGTCAAACGGTGCTTTCAGTTTAAGAATTACATTTTCTTTGATGCATTTTATTTATTTATATTATGTTAGATAGACAGTACCAGTGGCGGTTCCAGAGCAAAGGCTGCAGGTCAGTTAAAATTTCAAATAGGGAGCCACACCAACTGTCACCAACTGCCATTTAAAACTGACTCACGGGCAGTTGGTGTGCCAGCACTATTTGAATTTTGAACTGAGCTGCAGCCCATCCTCTGGAGCCATCCCTGGATATCACTGAAATATATGTATGTTTTGCAAGCCTTACCATGATAACAGTTGTTTTATTACACACCGGAAATGTTACTATCTAGCTTATTGCTTGTAATATTACCCCACTGAAAATGGCATTAAACAACTACTGTACACATCAAGAGAAACATAAATTTAAACGAACTGTAAATTCTGCAGTTTTGTTCTGGGTTCCGTTATGATCAAATGCGTCTATTTCCCCATTAAGAAAATTACAATAAGCAGTGAAATGAATGTGCAATCTTTGATACTGGGCTACTTTAGTCTAGAGATATGTGCTGGCACAAGTCTCCGGTTTTGGGCTTGTACAATGCAGTGGCAGACAGGGTGGCAGTTTCATAAACTATACAAATGTTTCTTGTCACAGTCAGCAAAGCTCCAAACAGCACATAATGCAATGAAAATAGGTGCAAGATGGAATTGTCCAACAGGGGGGTGCGGTAGGTAAGGGGGAAGGTAAAAGGGAATACAGGTTGAGTCTCCCTTATCCAAAATGCTTGGGACCAGAGGTATTTTGGATATGGGATTTTTCCGTATTTTGGAATAATTGCATACCATAATGAGATATCATGGTGATGGGACCTAAATCTAAACACAGAATGCATTTATGTTACATATACACCTTATACACACAGCCTGAAGGTAATTTTAGCCAATATTTTTTATAACTTTGTGCATTAAACAAAGTGTGTCTACATTCATACAATTCATTTATGTTTCATATACACCTTATACACACAGCCTGAAGGTTATTTAATACAATATTTTTAATAACTTTGTGTATTAAACAAAGTTTGTGTACATTGAGAAATCAAAAAACAAAGGTTTCACTATCTCACTCTCACTCAAAAAAGTCAGTATTTCGGAATATTGCGTATTTCGGAATATCTGGATATGGGATACTCAACCTGTAACACTATGTGGAGGAAAATAGCAAAAGTCAGTTGATTTTTAGTAAATGGTACTATTTACAAAAAGGCACTGAAATTGTTTATTTCATTCAAACCGTATGGTGTTACAGTGTTTCATTTGAATATCCATTAGCTTTCTATGCGCAATAGCTCCTTGGCAAGATCACCTCCTCGGATGCCAATCTTCAAATGTTCTAGGCCATAGGCCTTCAGATCTGTAGTGCTGCCTCCATGTTGTTTCAGAAAATGTCTCGCAACTGAGGTCAACTTTTTCATCTTCAAGGTGTCTGATGCAGCATTGCATATGTTCCCTGCGTGTTCGAGAATTCTCTGTTTAAGCGCGTTTTTGTGGGCATTCCCATATACTTAAGACCACAACTGCACTCAAGGCAGTAAACCACGCCTGTGGTGTCACAGTTGATAAATTGTTTAATGTGGATGTAGTTATTATACTGTATCTATTTGTGACACAATACTTTATGAGGATATGGGTGCAGGCTTTGCATTTGCCACATGGTGATGTACCCTTAAATTTTGGTTGGTTATGGGTTTTTATGGAAAAATGGCTTTGGACTAGTTTGTCCCTGATGTTTTGTGCTCTTTGCCAGCCGAAAGCCGCTCTGTCGCCCAAGTGATGACAGCTCTGTATCCGTTGATAAAATATGCCAGTGTCTTTGTATTATGTTTTGCAGTATTCTCCTTTTTTGCAAAAGTTCCCTATGAATCGGATCTTATTTCTGCTTTTTTCTTTCTTATTTCCAAAGATCAAAGATTCCCTTCTGAGTTTTGATAATTGGTATATGGCAGTTTTGATAGTTTTCTTACTGTATCTTCTCTTGATGAGTCTGTTGGTTAATTCACCACATTTCTCTGTGTAGACTTGGTCATCGGAGCAATTCCTATGCAATCGAAGGAATTCCCCTTTCGGATGTATTTCTTACAGTAGCTGGAAGATGGGCACTTTCCTGGTGTATGAGACTATTACTTGCTGTCTGTTTTCTGTACAGTTCCATTATAAGTACTCCATCAAGGTGCCTGTAAAGATGTAGGTCCAAGAAAGTGTCTTCACTCGCACTCCATTCTAAGGTTAGTCTAATGTTCAATTGGTTGTCATTCAGGAATTCCATGAATTTTCATGTATTAGCAAGTGAAAATTATTGACTAACATACACCCATTTATTGGTGAAATTATATGCACAAATATATTTATCTATATTTTTACTGTGAGCACGAACTATGCCTTGTTGTCAGATACACCAAACAACAGCACCCCTGTCTTGACTGATACTGATACATATGACACACCAGCCTCTGGATGTACACACACAGTATACTGGAGTTATACGACACACCAGCCCCTGGATGTACACACACAGTATACTGGATTTTTTTAACACTGGGGCAGGCAGCACCCCTGAATGTGTATAGACAGATCACCCATTGCTGTCAGATACACCAGTTGACATTACCCCTGGACTGATACTGATTAATACAACACACCAGCCGTCGGATGTACACACACACAGTATACTGGGCTTTTTTAACATTGGTGCAGGCAAAGTCTCTGGATATATATGGACAGATCACCCCTTGTTGTCAGATACACCAGACGACAACAGCCCTGGAGACACAACAGCACTCGTATGTACACACACAGTATACTTGGTAATTTAACACTAGGATAGGCAGAGCTCCTGGATGTATGCACAGGTAAGATCACCCCTTAACAGATTCACCAGCACTCCTGGACTGTTAATGATGGAAGATCACCCCTTGTTGTCACTGAATGCAGCCAGCAGCAACACGCCCACGCCACACGCCTCATCACTGAGACGGCCATGTCCGTTCAGTGCACTCGACATAGCTGAGGTGAAAATGGCACGGGTCACCAGGGGCCTTTATAGAATTATAAACCCTGTGAGAATCCGACAATGGGTTGATGACATTTTGCCTCGTTTTTGGGATCTGAGTCTGGTGAGAAACCTAGAGACAGTCTCAGATCAGGAGTCGAATCCTAAAGTTCGGGAGGGTCTGGTTGTCATCGCTATTTTAGTCTAGAGGTCCTTTCTGCATTTTCAGCCGGCAATGCAATCTCGAATGGACAGGGTAGCTTAGCTCCCACTATTATCCTTTGACCATAAAGATTGCCTTTTCTGCCTTTATTATAATGTCCTACTGCTCACAAATGGCTGGAATTGTTCCGACTGCGCAGAGGTAGTGATTTGGCTCATATTACTGCCAACACTGAGCAGTAGGAGTTTAGCCTCAGGCAGTTATTGTACACACTTCTTATTTATTGTTCCACAACTTCTCATTTATAGCAACGTTTATGTACTTTATCCACCTGTATGAAGTTTATGTACTGACATATTAATCTTAGTTTACTGTTCTTATGAACTGTGTTTTTTTAATTTTTTATTTAAGCTGTCATTTTGCCACATTTATTATTAACTTCTCATCCTGGTAGTGGAAAAACTTATGTAAGTTATTTACTCATCTCATTTGCTTAGCTGTTGGTAAAATAAGAACAGTTGTAAATTGGTGGACTTTATTCTGCACAGAAATAGTCTGAAGCCCTCTGAGGACCAGGCTGCATTAAATTGATTACCTCTATTTCTCTTTTATTGGTATAGCCATCAACCATCAATAGTTAACAACCATTGATGGTTTGCCACCAATGGTGAACTGTTTTGTCCTCACAGGCTGTTGGTCAGTTACGGTTTTCTTTTTTACTTGACATAGGGAGCACAGAGATTATTTCCACCCCTTGGAGCATTGCTAATCCCCCCTACCTTTACTGTCTGGCCTACTACATGCTGTTCCCCACCGCAGGGATTTCATTTGACCTTAAACCTGGTGGTGTCATCATTTTTCTACTAAAGATGTACATTACAATAATTCTAGATGGAAATTGCATGTGTCATCTTCAGATCAGAGCCAGTAACTCACAATGCCCCAGGTTATCCAATTCTAAGCCATTAGGTACTATATAAAAACATTACTGCATATTTAGTGTAAATTAAAACGTTTTCTTCTTCCTTCTGCTTCTTTGGGCCTAATTCAGACCTAAACACTCCTCTGCAAATTTGCAGAGGGCTGCGATTAGTTAGATGCCACCCAAAGAGAGTGAAAACCCGCTCATGCAAGTGTGTGAATGCATGCATACACCGTAGAGATGAGCGGGTTCGGTTTCTCTGAATCCGAACCCGCCCGAACTTCATGTTTTTTTTCACGGGTCCGAGCGACTCGGATCTTCCCGCCTTGCTCGGTTAACCCGAGCGCGCCCGAACGTCATCATGACGCTGTCGGATTCTCGCGAGACTCGGATTCTATATAAGGAGCCGCGCGTCGCCGCCATTTTCACACGTGCATTGAGATTGATAGTGAGAGGACGTGGCTGGCGTCCTCTCCATTTAGATTATAAGAGAGAGAGATTTACTGGAGCTTAGGACTAGGAGGAGTACTGTAGAAGTGTAGAGAGTGCAGAGAGTTTACTAGTGAGTGACCACCAGACAGTGCAGTTTATTTAATATATCCGTTCTCTGCCTGAAAAAAGCGATACACGCAGTGACTCAGTCACATACCATATCTGTGTGCACTGCTCAGGCTCAGCCCAGTGTGCTGCATCATCTATATATATTATATATCTGTCTGACTGCTCAGCTCACACAGCTTATAATTGTGGGGGAGACTGGGGAGCACTGCAGTGCCAGTTATAGGTTATAGCAGGAGCCAGGAGTACATAATATTATATAGTGAGTGACCACCAGACAGTGCAGTTTATTTAATATATCCGTTCTCTGCCTGAAAAAAGCGATACACACAGTGACTCAGTCACATACCATATCTGTGTGCACTGCTCAGGCTCAGCCCAGTGTGCTGCATCATCTATATATATTATATATCTGTCTGACTGCTCAGCTCACACAGCTTATAATTGTGGGGGAGACTGGGGAGCACTGCAGTGCCAGTTATAGGTTATAGCAGGAGCCAGGAGTACATAATATTATATTAAAATTAAACAGTGCACACTTTTGCTGCAGGAGTGCCACTGCCAGTGTGACTGACCAGTGACCTGACCACACTGACCACCAGTATAGTTAGTAGTATACTTATATTGTGATTGCCTGAAAAAGTTAAACACTCGTCGTGTGACTTCACTTGTGTGTTGTTGTTTTTTTTATTCTATAAAAATAAAACTCATTCTGCTGACAGACAGTGTCCAGCAGGTCCGTCATTATATAATATATAATATATACCTGTCCGGCTGCAGTAGTGATATATATATATTTTTTATATCATTTATCATCCAGTCGCAGCAGACACAGTACGGTAGTTCACGGCTGTGGCTACCTCTGTGTCTGCACTCGGCAGGCAGTCCGTCCATAATTGTATACCACCTAACCGTGGTTTTTTTTTCTTCTTTATACATACATACTACTACGACATCTCTTTATCAACCAGTCTATATTAGCAGCAGACACAGTACAGTACGGTAGTTCACGGCTGTGGCTACCTCTGTGTCTGCACTCGGCAGGCAGTCCGTCCATAATTGTATACCACCTAACCGTGGTTTTTTTTTCTTTCTTCTTTATACATACATAGTTACATAGACATCTCTTTATCAACCAGTCTATATTAGCAGCAGACACAGTACAGTACGGTAGTTCACGGCTGTGGCTACCTCTGTGTCTGCACTCGGCAGGCAGTCCGTCCATAATTGTATACCACCTAACCGTGGTTTTTTTTTCTTTCTTCTTTATACATACATAGTTACATAGACATCTCTTTATCAACCAGTCTATATTAGCAGCAGACACAGTACAGTACGGTAGTTCACGGCTGTGGCTACCTCTGTGTCTGCACTCGGCAGGCAGTCCGTCCATAATTGTATACCACCTAACCGTGGTTTTTTTTTCTTTCTTCTTTATACATACATAGTTACATAGACATCTCTTTATCAACCAGTCTATATTAGCAGCAGACACAGTACAGTACGGTAGTTCACGGCTGTGGCTACCTCTGTGTCTGCACTCGGCAGGCAGTCCGTCCATAATTGTATACCACCTAACCGTGGTTTTTTTTTCTTTCTTCTTTATACATACATAGTTACATAGACATCTCTTTATCAACCAGTCTATATTAGCAGCAGACACAGTACAGTACGGTAGTTCACGGCTGTGGCTACCTCTGTGTCTGCACTCGGCAGGCAGTCCGTCCATAATTGTATACCACCTAACCGTGGTTTTTTTTTCTTTCTTCTTTATACATACATACTACTACGACATCTCTTTATCAACCAGTCTATATTATTAGCAGCAGACACAGTACAGTACGGTAGTTCACGGCTGTGGCTACCTCTGTGTCTGCACTCGGCAGGCAGTCCGTCCATAATTGTATACCACCTAACCGTGGTTTTTTTTTCTTTCTTCTTTATACATACATAGTTACATAGACATCTCTTTATCAACCAGTCTATATTAGCAGCAGACACAGTACAGTACGGTAGTTCACGGCTGTGGCTACCTCTGTGTCTGCACTCGGCAGGCAGTCCATAATTGTATACTAGTATCCATCTCCATTGTTTACCTGAGGTGCCTTTTAGTTGTGCCTATTAAAATATGGAGAACAAAAATGTTGAGGTTCCAAAATTAGGGAAAGATCAAGATCCACTTCCACCTCGTGCTGAAGCTGCTGCCACTAGTCATGGCCGAGACGATGAAATGCCAGCAACGTCGTCTGCCAAGGCCGATGCCCAATGTCATAGTACAGAGCATGTCAAATCCAAAACACCAAATATCAGAAAAAAAAGGACTCCAAAACCTAAAATAAAATTGTCGGAGGAGAAGCGTAAACTTGCCAATATGCAATTTACGACACGGAGTGGCAAGGAACGGCTGAGGCCCTGGCCTATGTTCATGGCTAGTGGTTCAGCTTCACATGAGGATGGAAGCACTCAGCCTCTCGCTAGAAAAATGAAAAGACTCAAGCTGGCAAAAGCAGCACAGCAAAGAACTGTGCATTCTTCGAAATCCCAAATCCACAAGGAGAGTCCAATTGTGTCGGTTGCGATGCCTGACCTTCCCAACACTGGACGTGAAGAGCATGCGCCTTCCACCATTTGCACGCCCCCTGCAAGTGCTGGAAGGAGCACCCGCAGTCCAGTTCCTGATAGTCAGATTGAAGATGTCAGTGTTGAAGTACACCAGGATGAGGAGGATATGGGTGTTGCTGGCGCTGGGGAGGAAATTGACCAGGAGGATTCTGATGGTGAGGTGGTTTGTTTAAGTCAGGCACCCGGGGAGACACCTGTTGTCCGTGGGAGGAATATGGCCGTTGACATGCCAGGTGAAAATACCAAAAAAATCAGCTCTTCGGTGTGGAGGTATTTCACCAGAAATGCGGACAACAGGTGTCAAGCCGTGTGTTCCCTTTGTCAAGCTGTAATAAGTAGGGGTAAGGACGTTAACCACCTCGGAACATCCTCCCTTATACGTCACCTGCAGCGCATTCATAATAAGTCAGTGACAAGTTCAAAAACTTTGGGTGACAGCGGAAGCAGTCCACTGACCAGTAAATCCCTTCCTCTTGTAACCAAGCTCACGCAAACCACCCCACCAACTCCCTCAGTGTCAATTTCCTCCTTCCCCAGGAATGCCAATAGTCCTGCAGGCCATGTCACTGGCAATTCTGACGATTCCTCTCCTGCCTGGGATTCCTCCGATGCATCCTTGCGTGTAACGCCTACTGCTGCTGGCGCTGCTGTTGTTGCTGCTGGGAGTCGATGGTCATCCCAGAGGGGAAGTCGTAAGCCCACTTGTACTACTTCCAGTAAGCAATTGACTGTTCAACAGTCCTTTGCGAGGAAGATGAAATATCACAGCAGTCATCCTGCTGCAAAGCGGATAACTGAGGCCTTGACAACTATGTTGGTGTTAGACGTGCGTCCGGTATCCGCCGTTAGTTCACAGGGAACTAGACAATTTATTGAGGCAGTGTGCCCCCGTTACCAAATACCATCTAGGTTCCACTTCTGTAGGCAGGCGATACCGAGAATGTACACGGACGTCAGAAAAAGACTCACCAGTGTCCTAAAAAATGCAGTTGTACCCAATGTCCACTTAACCACGGACATGTGGACAAGTGGAGCAGGGCAGGGTCAGGACTATATGACTGTGACAGCCCACTGGGTAGATGTATGGACTCCCGCCGCAAGAACAGCAGCGGCGGCACCAGTAGCAGCATCTCGCAAACGCCAACTCTTTCCTAGGCAGGCTACGCTTTGTATCACCGCTTTCCAGAATACGCACACAGCTGAAAACCTCTTACGGCAACTGAGGAAGATCATCGCGGAATGGCTTACCCCAATTGGACTCTCCTGTGGATTTGTGGCATCGGACAACGCCAGCAATATTGTGTGTGCATTAAATATGGGCAAATTCCAGCACGTCCCATGTTTTGCACATACCTTGAATTTGGTGGTGCAGAATTTTTTAAAAAACGACAGGGGCGTGCAAGAGATGCTGTCGGTGGCCAGAAGAATTGCGGGACACTTTCGGCGTACAGGCACCACGTACAGAAGACTGGAGCACCACCAAAAACTACTGAACCTGCCCTGCCATCATCTGAAGCAAGAAGTGGTAACGAGGTGGAATTCAACCCTCTATATGCTTCAGAGGTTGGAGGAGCAGCAAAAGGCCATTCAAGCCTATACAATTGAGCACGATATAGTAGGTGGAATGCACCTGTCTCAAGCACAGTGGAGAATGATTTCAACGTTGTGCAAGGTTCTGATGCCCTTTGAACTTGCCACACGTGAAGTCAGTTCAGACACTGCCAGCCTGAGTCAGGTCATTCCCCTCATCAGGCTTTTGCAGAAGAAGCTGGAGACATTGAAGGAGGAGCTAACACGGAGCGATTCCGCTAGGCATGTGGGACTTGTGGATGGAGCCCTTAATTCGCTTAACAAGGATTCACGGGTGGTCAATCTGTTGAAATCAGAGCACTACATTTTGGCCACCGTGCTCGATCCTAGATTTAAAGCCTACCTTGGATCTCTCTTTCCGGCAGACACAAGTCTGCTGGGGTTGAAAGACCTGCTGGTGACAAAATTGTCAAGTCAAGCGGAACGCGACCTGTCAACATCTCCTCCTTCACATTCTCCCGCAACTGGGGGTGCGAGGAAAAGGCTCAGAATTCCGAGCCCACCCGCTGGCGGTGATGCAGGGCAGTCTGGAGCGACTGCTGATGCTGACATCTGGTCCGGACTGAAGGACCTGACAACGATTACGGACATGTCGTCTACTGTCACTGCATATGATTCTTTCAACATTGATAGAATGGTGGAGGATTATATGAGTGACCGCATCCAAGTAGGCACGTCACACAGTCCGTACTTATACTGGCAGGAAAAAGAGGCAATTTGGAGGCCCTTGCACAAACTGGCTTTATTCTACCTAAGTTGCCCTCCCACAAGTGTGTACTCCGAAAGAGTGTTTAGTGCCGCCGCTCACCTTGTCAGCAATCGGCGTACGAGGTTACATCCAGAAAATGTGGAGAAGATGATGTTCATTAAAATGAATTATAATCAATTCCTCCGCGGAGACATTGACCAGCAGCAATTGCCTCCACAAAGTACACAGGGAGCTGAGATGGTGGATTCCAGTGGGGACGAATTGATAATCTGTGAGGAGGGGGATGTACACGGTGATATATCGGAGGGTGATGATGAGGTGGACATCTTGCCTCTGTAGAGCCAGTTTGTGCAAGGAGAGATTAATCGCTTCTTTTTTGGGGGGGGGGTCCAAACCAACCCGTCATATCAGTCACAGTCGTGTGGCAGACCCTGTCACTGAAATGATGGGTTGGTTAAAGTGTGCATGTCCTGTTTTGTTTATACAACATAAGGGTGGGTGGGAGGGCCCAAGGACAATTCCATCTTGCACCTCTTTTTTCTTTTCTTTTTCTTTGCATCATGTGCTGATTGGGGAGGGTTTTTTGGAAGGGACATCCTGCGTGACACTGCAGTGCCACTCCTAAATGGGCCCGGTGTTTGTGTCGGCCACTAGGGTCGCTAATCTTACTCACACAGTCAGCTACCTCATTGCGCCTCTTTTTTTCTTTGCGTCATGTGCTGTTTGGGGAGGGTTTTTTGAAAGGGACATCCTGCGTGACACTGCAGTGCCACTCCTAGATGGGCCCGGTGTTTGTGTCGGCCACTAGGGTCGCTAATCTTACTCACACAGCTACCTCATTGCGCCTCTTTTTTTCTTTGCGTCATGTGCTGTTTGGGGAGGGTTTTTTGGAAGGGACATCCTGCGTGACACTGCAGTGCCACTCCTAGATGGGCCCGGTGTTTGTGTCGGCCACTAGGGTCGCTAATCTTACTCACACAGCTACCTCATTGCGCCTCTTTTTTTCTTTGCGTCATGTGCTGTTTGGGGAGGGTTTTTTGGAAGGGCCATCCTGCGTGACACTGCAGTGCCACTCCTAGATGGGCCCGGTGTTTGTGTCGGCCACTAGGGTCGCTAATCTTACTCACACAGCTACCTCATTGCGCCTCTTTTTTTCTTTGCGTCATGTGCTGTTTGGGGAGGGTTTTTTGGAAGGGACATCCTGCGTGACACTGCAGTGCCACTCCTAGATGGGCCCGGTGTTTGTGTCGGCCACTAGGGTCGCTTATCTTACTCACACAGCGACCTCGGTGCAAATTTTAGGACTAAAAATAATATTGTGAGGTGTGAGGTATTCAGAATAGACTGAAAATGAGTGTAAATTATGGTTTTTGAGGTTAATAATACTTTGGGATCAAAATGACCCCCAAATTCTATGATTTAAGCTGTTTTTTTGTGTTTTTTGAAAAAAACACCCGAATCCAAAACACACCCGAATCCGACAAAAAAAATTCGGTGAGGTTTTGCCAAAACGCGTTCGAACCCAAAACACGGCCGCGGAACCGAACACAAAACCAAAACACAAAACCCGAAAAATTTCAGGCGCTCATCTCTAATACACCGTGCAAAAACTTTTCCAGTCAGCGGACAGCTGCAAATCCATTCGCATCTCACTCACCATAGAATGTTTTTTCCAGTCTGTGTGTAGGCCAGGACTTACTCCTACAGTGCGTTAGAATCAGGCTGATCAGGGACAGAGCTGACGTCACACACCCTCCCTGAAAATGCTTGGGAACGCCTGCTTGTTTCCAGACACTCCCAGAAAATGGCCAGTTACCACCCCAAAAATGTCCGCTTCCTGTCAATCACCTTGCGTACATCTAGCAATCTAAATTTTTGCACCATTCTGTTGCTGTTTGGGCTCACGTGTGTGTATTGCGGTGCGTATGCATGCATAGTCATTCGATCATCGGCCGCTGTGCGATTTCGCACAACAGTGATCAGGTCTGAATTAGGCCTTTGTCTCATCGTCCAGTGGCTTCACTAATATTCTGCTTCTGCATGGATATGTCATATACCCCAATAACACACATTTTCTGGGTGTACTTGCAAGTATTAAATACCACCTGAATGTATCTACAGGGGACCACTGCAGATTTTGGAGCTGCTGCTGTCCCCCATTTTTGGCTGGAAAAGCAGTCCTCATAGTTCTCTATAGTTTCAATGCCAAAATTACCAAACTCCAGAATGCTCTGTATTATTGAGCTTGGCCCTGGAGCTAACAACATCTTCAGATTGCATTGGCCATTGTAGCCTATAGTTTATACACAACATTTACAGGGAATTGAATTGTGCAGCAGCTCAGTGAGGTCCCAAAGGAGAAATGTTTAAAGTAGAGATGTACAGTGGACACTTTTCAGGTTTTGTGTTTTGGTTTTGGATCTGGATCTCCGTTTGTGTTTTGGATCTGGATTGGTTTTGCTAAAACCACCATAAATGAGAAATTGTGGAACAATAAATAATACATGTGTACAATAGCTGCCTGGGGGTTAAACTGCTACTGCTCAGTGTTGGCGGTAATGCGAGCCAAAGTACTACCTCTGCGCAGTCTGAGAAGTCCCAGTCACTTATGAGCAGTAGGACATTATAATAGAGGCATACTAGACAATCTATGGGATAAAAAGAAAATAGTAGGACCACTGATTCAACTTAATTATCTATGAGGGCCCACAGCAATCTGTTTCTTTGGTTGTGTACTAGTGTTATTGGAGGCCTAAACTTTAAATACTTGCATTGACTGGTATAGCTCCATATACTTACAGCTTACTGTTAATACTGTAATTCTATCTATCTATCTATCTATCTATCTATCTATCTATCTATCTATCTATCTTTCTATCGAAGCATTGATCCATTGCTACTCACCACTCCTAGATCTGCCGTTCATGTAGCATGTAACAACAGTGTTTAAATAAAAAATACAGAAGCTCTGCACTCACCATAATAAAGTAACCATTGGGATTTTATTCATGTTTTTATTAAAGCATTTAACCTTAAAAGCAGTTAACAATATAATTAAACTTAAGAGATGCTCACTGGTTTTGTGATCACATCTTATCATACACCCATGTGTTAGCGTAACATCCCTGTGGTTTTCAGGTTATGTCTAAGTGGTCGAGAGAGGTATCACAGGTTAGAGATGTGCGGCGGACAATTTTCGGGTTTGGTGTTTTGGTTTTGGTTCTGAATCTCAGTTCATGTTTTGGATCTGGATTGGTTTTGCAAAAACCACCCTTTCGGGTTTTGATTTGGATCTGGAATTTTTTTGAAAAATAACCCCATAAAAAATGCTAAAATCACAGAATTTGGGGTTAATTTTGATCCTTCGGTATTATTAACCTCAATAACATTCATTTCCACTCTTTTCTAGCCAATTCTGAACACCTTACATATCACAATATTGTTTTTAGGCCAAAAGGTTGCACCAAGGTAGCTGGATGACTAAGCTAAGTTACACAAGTGGGCGGCACAAACACCTAGCACATCTAGGTGTAGCACTGCAGTGGCAGGCAGTATGTCAGTTATAAAAACTAGGGCCCCAATGTGCACATAATGGAAATAAAAAAAAGAGGTGCAAGATGGAATTGTCCTTGGGCCCTATCACCCACCCTTATGTTTTTTAAACAGGACATGCACAGTATAATTAACTCATAATTTCAGCAACAGGTGGTCCCCTTGGAAAAATTGCGCCAAGATTTCCGAATCATAGCTACAGTAGCTACAAGCATACCACCTCCTTCTTTGATGACTTTTTACATTATGAGAAGAGGCAAGAGGAAGAGGACAGAGTCAAGGAGGTGATTAAAAATTAGAGAGGCACATGCAATCAGGAAAAACACATGCTTTCACCTCCACTCCTATCTTGGTGGAAGAACTTATGTTAGTTGTTTACTCATCACTACATTGCTCATCTTAGCTGTAAGTAAATAAAAACAGTTGTAAGGTGCTGGACTGTATTCTGCACAGAAATAGTCAGAGGCCCTCATAGCACCAGGCTGCATTGACTTGTTTACCTCTACTTCTACTTCTCTATTATTGGTACAGCCATCGACCATCTATAATTAAAAATCGTTGATGGTTTACCACAAATGGTAAATTGTTTTACCCCTGTAGGCTGTTGGTTTACTTATTTATTTGGTATAGGGAGCACAGAGATTATTTCCACCCCTTGGAGCACTACTAATCCTCACTCCCTTTACTGTTTGGCCTTATGCTTGCCATTCCCCACAGGAGGGATGTCCATTGAAGTTAAACCTGGTGCCATCTCTTATATACCAAAGATGTACATTACAATAATTCTAGATGGAAATTGCATGTGCCATCTTCAGATCAGAGCCACATAACTCACAATGCCCTCGGTTATCCAATTCTAAGCCACTAGATGTAATAACATAACCCCTTCAGTGGTATGCCCGGAAATGTTCCGGGCATGCCAACAATAACAGTGCTGTCAACCCTGGAAGATTTCCAGGCATATAACTGACTGATATCTCAGGGACAGCCATGCAGCGTGCCTGGTGCCCGGGAATCAGTATGCTCCATTTTGAGTTTAGCCCGCCTCCTGATCTCCCATTGGCTGGGGGATGGGCTTAGCTGTAATGTGCATTATACTAATTCCTGTGTGTCACAAGGCAGCCGGGAATCAGTGCTGGGGCTGGCGATGCCCGATTGTGCTGTCAGGCGATTAACGCGCCCTGCCCCGTAAGTCGCGCCCCCTGCACCTTCCCCCCCTCTCCCACTGTAAGTTAAAAACACCCCCCCCCCCAGTGTGTGTTTTTAAATTAAAAACTTGCCACTGAAGGGGTTAAAACATGTTTGCTACTTCCTTCTGGTTCTTTGTCTCATCATCTAGTGGCTTCACCAATATTCTGCTTCTGCATGGATATGTCATATCCCCAAATAACACACATTTTCTGGGTGTACTCACAAGTACTAATTGCCACCTGAATGTATGTACAGGGGAACACTGCAGATTTTGGAGCTGCTGCTGTCCCCCATTTTCGGCTGGAATAGCAGCCCTCATATGTTTCCATAGTTTCAATTATTGAGCTTGGTCCAGGAGCTAACATCATCTTCAGTTGGCATTAGCCATTATAGCCTATAGTTTGCACATAACATTTGCAGGGAAGTGAATTGCGCACAAGCGCAGTGGGGTAAGCGCAGGCACAAGCGCAAAGGACAAGTGTTAAAAGTGGAGTGATCACTTAAGGGGGGTACACACAAAGAGATCCGTGTTTAAAATCTAAGCAATCTGACTAGATTGCTTAAATTTTAAGCACAGATCTACCGTGTGTATGCCTCCCAGTAATAGTGATGCGTGGCCCCGCACATCGCTATCACCGGTGCTAGATTGAGCCTGCATGCAGGCTCAATCTAGTGGATCACTCACTTCACTGCTGTGTGAAGTGAGCAACCCTCCCTCCATCCCACCCCTCGCTCAGCACATCGCGCTGTGCTGAGCAGGAGAGAGATGTGTGCTGAACAGTCTGTGTTAAGATCGCTCAGCACACATCTCTCCCGTCAGTACCCTCCTTAATCCTTCACATCGCAGGGATGGGCTCCTGTGCGTGTGTGTTTTTAATACATTCTTAATTTTGGTTTGCTACAAGCAACGAAAATAAATTACAATCATCAGGTTTAAAGCATGATAATAAATATACTCCATAGTCCCGTCACACAGAATTTTCTTACAAGTGCAGCAGTCTAATAAAAAGAACAAATTATCCCTGCATCTGACAATCATGAAATCAGATGGAACATTTCATATCTGCTTTCAAAAATTAGAGTTCATCTACTGATGATTTTATTGTAACAGCTACAGATATCCATGGGCCCCCTCTACTGAAGCAACGTGCATTGATGCATGCTCAGAAAATCACCAAATGTCTGGTATTATAACGATATAGCCACTCTTATGGAGAGAGTATTGACTGCATAGGAGAGAAAAGAGTTAAACATCTGGGGAGGGGTGGACCTAGCTGTGAGGAAAGTACAGCCTTCTTTAGGGGGAGGGCTTGATATATATAGGGAAGGTGAAGCCATCTTAAGTCTCTTGGTGATTTGGTTTAGGTAAGTGCTGCAGTGCCAGCTAATCTTACTATTGGGTGACTCTTGCTGTTCACTGGTGTATAGTGTGCCCTGTCTTTGGTACTCTCCTCTCCAGTATCCCCTTGTTATTTAATTCAGATAGGCTTCTGTGGCTCATGCACTAAGCACCTGGACTGCAGTGCACACAGTCACAAGATCAAGTCACACCACAGCCTACAGTTATTCAGCCACCTTTATTCACTTAACCCTCCCGGTATTTGTGTCTGCGGGCATGTCCGCTCGCCCCCAGCGCGTGCTAAGGGCCCCGGCTCGTTACCGTGGGTCGGACGGCAGAGCGGGCCCTGAGGCGGCGGTGGGCGGCGTGAGGGACGGGGCTCCGTCCCCTAGGGCCTCATCAAATGCGGCCGCAGGCAGCGCTGGCGGGGCCCGGGCGGACTCGCCGCCGGGTGCCGAGTCGGGCACTCCGGCCAGACGGGGGCGGCGTGGGGGACCAGGGGTCCCTGCAGGCCGCTCGAGCATCGGCGGGCGGCGGCCGTCCCCGCCGGGAGCTGATGAGCCCGGGATCATGGCGGGCGCCCGCGGGCGCGCGCGTACGCGCCGCGGGGGGCGCCCAAGAGCGGCAGACACTGTCTCTCCTTCCTCGCCGCGGTCGGCCGTTCGGGCCGGGCGGGGGGAGAGGACGTTGGAGGGAGCTGGCGGTCGCCGCGCGGGGACTATTCAGGAGCCTCGCGTGGCGGCCGGGGAAGAGGAGCAGTCCGGGAGGCCGTTGGCGGGAGGACGTGGGACGCGCGCTCGAGGTGCGCGCGCGCCCACGCTCGCTCCGGACGCCGCTGGCCGCGCACGTGCGCGCGCAGCGGCGCCAGCTTTACTCAGGTCACCCTCTTCTTCTCCCCAGCTGCCGGAGTTCGGCAGGGGGAGAGGCCATATTAGGGGGGTGCAGCGGATGCCTCGGGGAGGCAGCGCTGGGCACATGGACAGGGCATTAAGTGATGGGGGCACAGCAAGACCGGCAAGGGGTGGCCGCCAGCAGCATGCGGGTGCACTCTCCGCTGGTCAGGTGACACGCGGGGGAGCTCGCGCGGGGGGGCAGCAGGTCCCTGTGACCGTCGCAGGACGCAGCGGGTCCCGCGGCAGGAGGGTAGATAGGGAATGGGTCAGTGGCCGCAGGGCCGCGGCGCACGACAGCGGGTCCTCCCCGGGACCGGGGGATTCTTCTGCTTCCCTGGATAGGGAAGGGGAAGGATCGGAGAGGGAGAGCGGCTGGGCCGGCCGGGGGGCTCTTGCCTTCGGGTTGGAGCATGAGGGGAAGGGTCCCCTGGGCGCGTCGGGCGGTCGGTGGGCGCGGGCTCGCGCCCAATCAAGGACCGGTCATCCTTCGGGCGGCGTCTCCGGGGGTCGCGCCGCATGGGATCTTCCTGGGGCCATGGCGTCGGCACTGGCCACGGTGGTGGAGGCTCTTGGGCCATTAGCTGCAGTGGCCTCCCCTAGGGCGACGGCGGATTTCGGCCAGGCTATGGGACGCAGGCGGTCAGGCAATGGCAGGGCATCAGCGGCGCAGCGAGTGGCACGAGCCTGCCGAGAGCTGGGGGCTGCCGCGGCGGAGCTGGAGCTAGGATCAGACCGTGAGAGGCAGGGGAACACGGTCACTGCGCATTCCACACGGGGTGCCCGGCGTGCGCCGCATGCACGGGCCGGGCCCTCTTTTGTTTTGTCTTCCACAGAGGACCAAGGTGAAAGGGATTCGGCAGACTTCGCGGATGACGACGATTGGAATGAAGACGACGAACAATCCGGGTCGGAGAGGTCGACGGCATCCGGTGAGTTGGTACAGTCTATTTCAATTTCCACCGCAAGCTCGAGTTCGCGTAGCTCTTCGTCCTCCTCCTCATCCTCCTCATTGGCGTCGCAAGCGTCCGACGCTGATAGTGCTGCTAGGGCAAGGAAGGAGGCCGAGAAACTTGCCAAAAGGGCAGCAAAACAGCAGAAAAGGCGTAAGCGGCGCAGGCGAATTAGTGAAGAGGAGCGTAGGGCAAAGAAGAGGCGAGACCTGCCGGGGGTAGTGCGCTGCGAGTACACCGCAGTTATGCGGGGGCTGCGAGACAGCTGCCGCAAAAAGATACGTAGGGGTGACTTTGTGGACTTATTCGGTTTGACTAAGGCCATGAAGAAGGATTACAAAGCGGCGGCCGCTACGAAGGGCATGGGGGCAGAAGCTTTCAGGTCTTTTGATAACTGGCTGGCCGGATTTTGGGTGTTTGCGGCTTGCTATTTGGAGGATAGGCCGGAAGAACACATGAATATCATCCGTTACCTTCATCTCGTGCACGACATGCAGCGCACATCCTCGGGCTCGGAATGGCGGCGATATGACCAAGAGTTTCGGGAGAAGCAGGACGGGTTACGGGTCATGGACTTTGGGTTCAAAGACGTGGAGGTCTGGCTCAAAGTGACCCGGGCATCCCAGCGGGAGGAAGAGACCCAGAAGCAGGGAACGGGTGGGCGCCGCGGGGGGTCGTCAGCGCAGGGAACGGGCGCGAACGGGGGATTTACCAAGACAGGCGGGTTGGCCGTTCGCCTGGGCGGGCGGTCTGCCCCTCGGGGGAAATGTTTCGCTTTTAACAGCGGAACATGTTCATTTGGCAAACAGTGTCGTTTTCGCCACTCTTGCCAGCAGTGCGGTGGAACCCACCCAGCCTCCTCTTGTTTCAAAGGGGGACGACAAGGCAATCGGGGGAAACAACCCTACCCTAAGCAGGCCGCGAGCGGGACCGCTCGGCAGAGCACCAACGCCAGTTAAGTTGGAAACTATGGGTAAATGGTTGGGTCTGTATCCTAATAAAAGGGATGCAAAGTTTTTGTTAGACGGTTTTAAGTTCGGTTTTCGCTTGCCTGTTGCAAGCGAAGTGTCAGTGCGCGCGCACAGGAACCTCCAGTCCGCCCGAGCCTTGCCGTCTGTGTTACGGGAGAAAGTGGATAAGGAGGTCAGGTTGGGCAGGATGGAGGGGCCGTTTAAGTCACCCCCGGTGGATGACTTGGTCATCTCCCCGGTCGGGGTAGTTCCAAAGAAGACTCCGGGCGCTTTTCGGCTCATTCAGCATCTTTCTTACCAGCCAGGGGCATCGGTCAACGACGCAATACCTCCGGCTCATTGCTCGGTGGTGTATCAGTCATTTGACGAGGCGCTGGAGATGGTCCGCAGCTACGGGAGCGGGGCCCTCATGGCTAAGATTGATGTTGAGTCAGCCTTTAGATTAATGCCATTGCATCCGGACTCATTTCGCTTTATGAGTTTTCGGATTGGGGCGGAGTATTTCATCGACAAATGTCTTCCGATGGGATGTTCCGTTTCATGCTCGTTTTTCGAGCGCTTTAGCACTTTTCTTCATTGGTGCGTGGAGTCTGCGTCAGGCGGTCACGGGATTGCACATTACCTCGATGATTTCCTGTGTGCGGGGCCGGCTACTGACACAAGATGCGGCGACTTGCTGTTTAGCACACGAGCCCTTTTTTACCACTTCGGTGTCCCGGTAGCCAGGGATAAAACGGTGGGTCCGGCCTCCTGTCTATCATTTTTGGGGATTGAAATTGACACCGTGGCGGGAGAGTGTCGCCTGCCCCAAGACAAAGTGTCAAAGCTCCGCGAAACTATTTGCCGTTTCAGCGGCTCGCGTAAAGTCACGCTGCGGCAGGCGCAGTCCTTGCTGGGCATGCTGAATTTTGCTTGTCGGGTGATACCGATGGGCAGGGTTTTCTGCCGGAAGCTCGAAAGGGCAACAGCGGGGTGTGCCAGGCCGCATCATTTCGTTCGATTGTCCTCGGAATTAAAAAGGGATTTGGCCGTCTGGGCTTCGTTCCTGGAGGATTTCAACGGGGTGAGCATATGGCAAGCGCCAGCCGTGGACAGCGAGAGTTTGCAGCTTTTTACTGATGCTGCAGGTGCCTCTGGATTCGGTTGTTTTCTGGAGGGATCGTGGTGCGCGGCATCTTGGCCGGCAAACCTGCATAGCGAGGGTTTTACAAGAGATCTGGTGCTGCTGGAGCTTTTTCCCATTATGGTAGCGTTGGAAGTTTGGGGCGATCGGTTAGCTAACCGCAGCATAGTGTTCAGGTGCGATAATCAGGGCGTGGTACATGCGATTAATAACCAGAGGGCGAAATCGCTAGTGGTACTGCGGGTACTTGGGCAATTGCTTTTGACATGCTTGCGTAGGAACCTATGGTTCCGAGCGCAGCACGTGCCCGGTTTGGAAAACGGAATCGCAGACGCGTTGTCGCGTGGACAGTGGGAGAGATTTTGGGATTTGGCACCTGAGGCCGAAGAGCAAGGTTTTCAATGTCCTGGTTATGTTTGGCAGGTGATCGGGCCGGACTGGAGGGTCTAGCGTTGCGGTCAATCGCGCCGGCCACGCTCAAGGTGTACGGACAAGCTTGGAGTGAATGGGAGGAGTTTGTCCAGGGGCGTCAGCATCAAGGTAAGAGCAGGCATAGGCTGATGCTTTCTTTTATGTGGGAGCTGTACGTCTCCGGTAGGTCACGAGCAGTGGTTTCGCGGTATTTGGCAGGCATATCGTTTTTCTGCAAGCTGCGAGGCGTCCCTGACGTAACAAAAAGCAAGGTTCTGCGGAAGGCAATGAAAGGGTGGGCGCGAGTCGCGCCGTCGCCACCGGATAGGAGGCGGCCCATCGATGCGGCGTTGTTGCCGGCCGTCATCGAGGCAGTTGGGCGAGTCACGTCGTCCAAGTTTGAGACGCTTTTGTTTAGTTTGGCGTTCTCTATGGCTTACCACGGGGCCTTTCGAGTTTCTGAGTTGGTAGCGCCTTCCAAGAGAGCAGATTCGCGCATGCTGGTCGGAGACGTAGTAGTGGGTGAGAGGTCCTTGCTGTGCAGGTTGCGACGCTCCAAGACGGATCAAGTGGGGAGAGGACGCTGGGTTACAATGGTCCCAGCGCTGGAGGAGAGCGTTTGCCCGGTGGGGCTGGCAAGGCAATACGTGGTGGTGCGACCCGTTAAGGAGGGGTCTTGGCTGTTGCATTATGATGGGCTGCCAGTCACGAAATACCAGTTTCGATGGATGCTGAGTCGCTGTTTGGCGGGCTTGGGCCTCCCACCCACTGCTTTCGGTACCCATTCCTTTCGCATTGGCGCAGCGACGTCGGCTGCTGCGGCGGGTTGCTCCAGAACTGAAATACAGGCGGTGGGGCGATGGAAGTCGTCAAGCTATAGACGATATATTCGCCCCGTCACATGAGCGGTCGGTTTGCGCTTGGTGCTTTGTTTAAATTTGCAATGTATTATGTTGTTACAGTTCTGTGAATTTATGGTTGTGCGTCTGTTGATGTTACCCCTTTTGTTTTGTTTTATCCTACTCAGGGATTAGCTACGCGCCGTTGCTGGCATGAGTCGGCAGCGGGGGTCTGGAGTTATTTGCGAATTTTTGCCTGACTTGACGGACTGAATTCTAATCTACAATTCGGCTAATTTGGTCTAATCAGAGTCCCTCAGCAGGTCTTTACGTTTCACCTCCAGCTGAGTTATTACATGTGTTTCCCATTTTATACCCCCCCTCCCCCCCCCCTGTTTTTTATTTTGTTTGTTTTATTTGATCTTTCCCCTTTGTGTCTTTAATTGCGCTTTTAAATTGGCTACGAAACATGGTGCAGTCGGCTAGGCCGTGACTGCTACAATAGCGAGATCTAAAGTTTTCTTTTTTGGCAGATCCTTCAGTATAAACAATTAATAAGCCTCTTAGTAATCAATTCTACCCCTCTTTTTCCCTTCAGGATGGTTTGACGACAATTTGACCATTTGGGTGGTTGGCCACTCTTACATTTATTGGGCGGCCAGGTTTGTGGCCTCGGAAGGGTCTCAGGCATTGCTTGGAGTACAGGGTGTCAGATGGCTTGGCTGGCGAGGAATGATGTGGGGTGAGCTGAGGAGTAGGTTAGTGAGTCAGGCCAGCAAGCATGGAGTCCCTAAGGTGTTGGTTGTCCATCTAGGTGGCAACGACTTGGGGAAGAGGACATCCTTGGATCTGCGGTGGGCCATGATACAGGATCTGGCAAGGGTGACCGCGGCATGGACCAATTGTGTATTGGTTTTTTCCATGATGGTGCCAAGATTGTGTTGGAGGGGTGTGGCGGATGGTCGCCAGATTGATGAGGCCCGGAAAAAGGTGAACGGAGCGGTGGCAAAGTGGGTGCTGTCCCACGGTGGGAGGGTGGTTCGCCACCCGAGGATACGGTTCAGAGACAGCCACCTTTTCCGGCGCGATGGAGTACATCTATCCAATGAGGGGATGATGTTTTTTCTGGAGGATCTAGGTTTCGCTTTGCAGGAGTTAGGGTAGGTTTATGGTGGCGGTGCGAAAGACTGTTGGGGATGAGTCTTTCGCTGTTGGCGGAAAAGAACGGCAGTTTGGTATTGTAGGGAAAACTGTAGTGTTTTACAGTTTGTTGTGGTTTAGGTGCACTCACCTCCATCGACTTATGGCCGCTTGACCACCCGTCCGGGAAGGCAGCGGCAGGGCACCCAGGAGCGGTGGGTAGTCACTGTGGGGGTTGAGTTGTCACCTATTACCGGTTTATGGTAAGTTTTTAGTAAATTTATAGGGTTAAGTTATTTAAGGTTAATTTAGATTAATTGAGCCGTTCTTTTGGGCCGCCACCATATGCCAGCTGGAGCGGCATATTAAATTAATCTCTTTATTTACAGGTTTCCTAATGGTTAGGGACAAATAAATAGCTAGCAATTTTCTGCCAAAATTCAAGTCTCAGTGTCGTTATTTCTGGATCTTGGTTATGAATGCTTTACTTTCAAAGAAAGGGGTCCACCAAATATCACTAAGATGTTTAGGAGAGAGTATTGACTGCATAGGAGAGAAAAGAGTTAAACATCTGGGGAGGGGTGGACCTAGCTGTGAGGAAAGTACAGCCTTCTTTAGGGGGAGGGCTTGATATATATAGGGAAGGTGAAGCCATCTTAAGTCTCTTGGTTATTTGGTTTCCCACCCTCCCGCCCTGGTAGTTGGAAATTTTGGCACGTGGTGCTTTGGCTTTAAAGTTGTTGGCTGTTTTCGTTGGCTATTTATTGGCGGAAAAGAACGGCAGTTTGGTATTTTAGGGAAAACTGTAGTGTTTTACAGTTTGTTGTGGTTTAGGTGCACTCACCTCCATCGACTTATGGCCGCTTGACCACCCGTCCGGGAAGGCAGCGGCAGGGCACCCAGGAGCGGTGGGTAGTCACTGTGGGGGTTGAGTTGTCACCTATTACCGGTTTATGGTAAGTTTTTAGTAAATTTATAGGGTTAAGTTATTTAAGGTTAATTTAGATTAATTGAGCCGTTCTTTTGGGCCGCCACCATATGCCAGCTGGAGCGGCATATTAAATTAATCTCTTTATTTACAGGTTTCCTAATGGTTAGGGACAAATAAATAGCTAGCAATTTTCTGCCAAAATTCAAGTCTCAGTGTCGTTATTTCTGGTTCTTGGTTATGAATGCTTTACTTTCTAAGAAAGGGGTCCACCAAATATCACTAAGATGTTTACTATCCTCCGTGTGTCATGTAATGCAAAAGACTAATCGTATTACGCATGCCTGCGCATGGTTGCAGGGAGGCATATTCATTTGCAGTGTAGCATATTAATTTGCAGTGTAATGATTTGTTTTTCTGGTCAGTGCAATAAATATGTTGGTCCACCAGGTGTTGCTTTTGAAAACCGCCATTGCGCATGTGTGACATCTTCATTGTAAAGTCACAGTGCTTTCAGTTTAAGAATTACTTTTATTACATGCTATTTATTTATTTATTTATTTATATTATGTTAGATAGACAGTAATAGTGGCGGTTTCAGAGCAAAGGCTGCAGGTCAGTTCAAATTTCAAATAGGGATGCCACAGCAACTGTCACTAACTGCCATTTCAAACTGACTCACGGGCAGTTGGTGTGCCTGCACTATTTGAATTTTGAACTGAGCTGCAGTCCCTCCTCTGGAGCCGTTCCTAGATATTACTGTAATGTATGTATGTTTTGCAAGCCTTACCATGATAACAGTTGTTTTATTACACACTGGAAATTTTACTATTTAGCAGATTGCTTGTAATATTACACAACTGAAAATGACATTAAACAACTACCGTACACATCAAGAGAAATATAGGCCCTCATTCCGAGTCGTTCGCTCGGTAATTTTCATCGCATCGCAGTGAAATTCCGCTTAGTACGCATGCGCAATATTCGCACTGCGACTGCGCCAAGTAATTTAACAATGAAGATAGTATTTTTACTCATGGCTTTTTCTTCGCTCCGGCGATCGTAGTGTGATTGACAGGAAATGGGTGTAACTGGGCGGAAACACAGCGTTTTATGGGCGTGTGGATAAAAACGCTACCGTTTCCGGAAAAAACGCAGGAGTGGCCGGAGAAACGGGGGAGTGTCTGGGCGAACGCTGGGTGTGTTTGTGACGTCAAACCAGGAACGACAAGCACTGAACTGATCGCAGATGCCGAGTAAGTCTGAAGCTACTCAGAAACTGCTACGAGGTGTGTAATCGCAATATTGCGATTACTTCGGTCGCAATTTTAAGAAGCTAAGATTCACTCCCAGTAGGCGGCGGCTTAGCGTGTGTAACTCTGCTAAAATCGCCTTGCGAGCGATCAACTCGGAATGAGGGCCATAATTTTTAACGAACTGCAAATTCTGTAGTGTTTGTTCTGGGTCTGTTATGAACACATGCATCTATTTCCCCATTAAGAAAATTACAATAAGCAGTGAAATTAATGTGCAACTTTGAAACTGGGCTGCTTTAGTCCAAAGATGTACGCTGGCCCAAGTCTCCGGTTTTGGGCTTTGACAATGCAGTGGCAGACATGGTGTCAGTTTCATAAACTATACAAATGTTTCTTGTCACAGTCAGCAAAGTTCCAAACAGCACATAATGCAAAGAAATTAGGTGCAAGATGGAATTGTCCAACAGGGGGGCGTGGTAGGTAGGGGGAAAGGTAAAAGGGAATAACACTATGTGGAGGAAAATAGCAAAAGTCAGTCGATTTTTAGTAGTGATGTGCACCGAACATTTTTCGGGTTTTGTGTTTTGGTTTTGGATTCGGTTCCACGGCCGTGTTTTGGATTCGGACGCGTTTTGGCAAAACCTCACCGAAATTTTTTTGTCGGATTCGGGTGTGTTTTGGATTCGGGTGTTTTTTTCAAAAAAAACTAAAAAACAGCTTAAATCATAGAATTTGGGGGTCATTTTGATCCCATAGTATTATTAACTTCAATAACCATAATTTCCACTCATTTCCAGTCTATTCTGAACACCTCACACCTCACAATATTATTTTTAGTCCTAAAATTTGCACCGAGGTCGCTGTGTGACTAAGCTAAGTGACACAAGTGGCCGACACAAACACCTGGCCCATCTAGGAGTGGCACTGCAGTGTCAGACAGGATGGCACTTTAAAAAAATTGTCCCCAAACATCACATGATGCAAAGAAAAAAAGAGGCGCAATGAGGTCGCTGTGTGACTAAGCTAAGCGACACAAGTGGCCGACACAAACACCTGGCCCATCTAGGAGTGGCACTGCAGTGTCAGACAGGATAGCACTTCAAAAAAATAGTCCCCAAACATCACATGATGCAAAGAAAAAAAGAGGCGCAATGAGGTCGCTGTGTGACTAAGCTAAGCGACACAAGTGGCCGACACAAACACCTGGCCCATCTAGGAGTGGCACTGCAGTGTCAGACAGGATGGCACTTCAAAAAAATAGTCCCCAAACAGCACATGATGCAAAGAAAAAAAGAGGCGCACCAAGGTTGCTGTGTGACTAAGCTAAGCAACACAAGTGGCCGACACAAACACCTGGCCCATCTAGGAGTGGCACTGCAGTGTCAGACAGGATGGCACTTCAAAAAATAGTCCCCAAACAGCACATGATGCAAAGAAAAAAAGAGGCGCACCAAGGTCGCTGTGTGACTAAGCTAAGCAACACAAGTGGCCGACATAAACACCTGGCCCATCTAGGAGTGGCACTGCAGTGTCAGACAGGATGGCACTTCAAAAAATAGTCCCCAAACAGCACATGATGCAAAGAAAAATGAAAGAAAAAAGAGGTGCAAGATGGAATTGTCCTTGGGCCCTCCCACCCACCCTTATGTTGTATAAACAGGACATGCACACTTTAACAAACCCATCATTTCAGCGACAGGGTCTGTCACACGACTGTGACTGAAATGACTGGTTGGTTTGGGCCCCCACCAAAAAAGAAGCAATCAATCTCTCCTTGCACAAACTGGCTCTACAAAGGCAAGATGTCCTCCTCATCATCATCCTCCGATTCCTCACCCCTTTCACTGTGTACATCCCCCTCCTCACAGATTATTAATTCGTCCCCACTGGAATCCACCATCTCAGGTCCCTGTGTACTTTCAGGAGGCAATTGCTGGTGAATGTCTCCACGCAGGAATTGATTATAATTCATTTTTAATGAACATCATCTTCTCCACATTTTCTGGAAGTAACCTCGTACGCCGATTGCTGACAAGGTGAGCGGCTGACTAAACACTCTTTCGGAGTACACACTGGAGGGAGGGCAACTTAGGTAGAATAAAGCCAGTTTCTGCAAGGGCCTCCAAATTGCCTCTTTTTCCTGCCAGTATACGTACGGACTGTCTGACGTGCCTACTTGGATGCGGTCACTCATATAATCCTCCACCAATCTTTCAATGGTGAGAGAATCATATGCAGTGACAGTAGACGACATGTCAGTAATCGTTGGCAGGTCCTTCAGTCCGGATCAGATGTCAGCACTCGCTCCAGACTGCCCTGCATCACCACCAGCGGGTGGGCTCGGAATTCTTAGCCTTTTCCTTGCACCCCCAGTTGCGGGAGAATGTGAAGGAGGAGATGTTGACGGGTCACGTTCCGCTTGACTTGACAATTTTCTCACCAGCAGGTCTTTGAACCTCTGCAGACTTGTGTTTTAAATCTAGGATTTAAATCTAGGATAGAGCACGGTGGCCAAAATGTAGTGCTCTGATTTCAACAGATTGACCACCCGTGAATCCTGGTTAAGCGAATTAAGGGTTCCATCCAGAAGCCCCACATGCCTAGCAGAATCGCTCTCTTTTAGCTCCTCCTTCAATGTCTCCAGCTTCTTCTGCAAAAGCCTGATGAGCGGAATGACCTGACTCAGGCTGGCAGTGTCTGAATTGACTTCACGTGTGGCAAGTTCAAAGGGTTGCATAACCTTGCACAACGTTGAAATCATTCTCCACTGCGCTTGAGTCAGGTGCATTCCCCCTCCTTTGCCTATATCGTGGCCAGATGTATAGGCTTGAATGGCCTTTTGCTGCTCCTCCATCCTCTGAAGCATATAGAGGGTTGAATTCCACCTCGTTACCACCTCTTGCTTCAGATGATGGCAGGGCAGGTTCAGGATTGTTTAGTGGTGCTCCAGTCTTCTGTACGCAGTGGCTGAATGGCGAAAGTGGCCCGCAATTCTTCGGGCCACAGACAGCATCTCTTCCACGCCCCTGTCGTTTTTTAAATAATTCTGCACCACCAAATTCAATGTATGTGCAAAACATGGGATGTGCTGGAATTTGCCCAGATGTAATGCACGCACAATATTGCTGGCATTGTCCGATGTCACAAATCCCCAGGAGAGTCCAATTGGGGTAAGCCATTCTGCGATGATCTTCCTCAGTTTTCGTAAGAGGTTGTCAGCTGTGTGCCTAATATGGAAAGCGGTGATACAAAGCGTAGCCTGCCTAGGAACGAATTGGCGTTTACGAGATGCTGCTACTGGTGCCGCCGCTGCTGTTCTTGCTGCGGGAGGCAATACATCTACCCAGTGGGCTGTCACAGTCATATAGTCCTGAGTCTGCCCTGCTCCACTTGTCCACATGTCCGTGGTTAAGTGGACATTGGGTACAACTGCATTTTTTAGGACACTGGTGAGTCTTTTTCTGAGGTCTGTGTACATTTTCGGTATCGCCTGCCTAGTGAAGTGGAACCTAGATGGTATTTGGTACCAGGGACACATTACCTCAATCAAGTCTCTAGTTGCCTCTGAATTAACGGTGGATACCGGAACCACGTTTCTCATCACCCAGGCTGCCAAGGCCTGAGTTATCTGCTTTGCAGCAGGATGACTGCTGTGATATTTCATCTTCCTCGCAAAGGACTGTTGGACAGTCAATTGCTTACTGGAAGTAGTACAAGTGGTCTTCCGACTTGCCCTCTGGGATGACGATCGACTCCCAGCAGCAGCAATAGCAGCACCAGCAGCAGTAGGCGTTACATTCAAGGATGCATCGGAGGAATCCCAGGCAGGAGAGGACTCGTCAGACTTGCCAGTGACATGGCCTGCAGGACTATTGGCTTTCATGGGTAAGGAGGAAATTGACACTGAGGGAGTTGGTGGTGTGGTTTGCAGGAGCTTGGTTACAAGAGGAAGGGATTTAGTGGTCAGTGGACTGCTTCCGCTGTCACCCAAAATTTTTGAACTTTTCACTGACATGATGAATGCGCTGCAGGTGACTTATAAGGGAGGATGTTCAGAGGTGGTTAACGTCCTTACCCCTACTTATTACAGCTTGACAAAGGCAACACACGGCTTGACACCTGTTGTCCGCATTTGTGTTGAAATAATTCCACACCGAAGAGCTGATTTTTTTTGTATTTTGACCAGGCATGTCAATGGCCATATTCGTCCCACGGACAACAGGTGTCTCCCTGGGTGCCTGACTTAAACAAACCACCTCACCATCAGAATCCTCCTTGTCAATTTCCTCCCCAGCGCCAGCAACACCCATATCCTCATCCTGGTGTACTTCAACAGTGACATCTTCAATTTGACTATCAGGAACTGGACTGCGGGTGCTCCTTCCAGCACTTGCAGGGGGCGTGCAAATGGTGGAAGGCGCAAGCTCTTCCCGTCCAGTGTTGGGAAGGTCAGGCATCGCAACCGACACAATTGGACTCTCCTTGGGTATTTGTGATTTAGAAGAACGCACAGTTCTTTGCTGTGCTTTTGCCAGCTTAAGTCTTTTCATTTTTCTAGCGAGAGGATGAGTGCTTCCATCCTCATGTGAAGCTGAACCACTAGCCATGAACATAGGCCAGGGCCTCAGCCATTCCTTGCCACTCCGTGTCGTAAATGGCATATTGGCAAGTTTACGCTTCTCCTCAGACGCTTTTAATTTTGATTTTTGGGTCATTTTACTGAACTTTTTTTTTTGGGATTTTACATGCTCTCTACTATGACATTGGGCATCGGCCTTGGCAGACGACATTGATGGCATTTCATCGTCTCGGCCATGACTAGTGGCAGCAGCTTCAGCACGAGGTGGTAGTGGATCTTGATCTTTCCCTATTTTAACCTCCACATTTTTGTTCTCCATATTTTAATGTGTGGAATTATATGCCAGTATCAATAGCAATGGCCTACTACTATATATACTGCGCACAACTAAAATGCACCACAGGTATAGAATGTAGATGGATAGTATACTTAATGACGACACAGAGGTAGGTACAGCAGTGGCCTTCCGTACCGTACTGCTATATATAGTATACTGGTGGTCACTGTGTCAGCAAACTGCAAAACTAAAATGCACCACAGGTATAGAATGTAGATGGATAGTATACTTAATGACGACACAGAGGTAGGTACAGCAGTGGCCTTCCGTACTGTACTGCTATATATAGTATACTGGTGGTCACTGTGTCAGCAAAACTCTGCACTGTACTCCTCCTATATAATATTATACTGGTGATCCCGACTCCCCAGTCCCCACAATAAAGCAGCACACTGAGCACAGATATGGAGTGTTTTTCAGGCAGACAACGTATAATGGTGGTCACTGTCAGCAAAACTCTGCACTGTACTCCTCCTATATAATATTAATTATACTGGTGGTCCCCAGTCCCCACAATAAAGCAGCACACTGAGCACAGATATGGAGTGTTTTTCAGGCAGACAACGTATACTGGTGGTCACTGTCAGCAAAACTCTGCACTGCTCCCCAGTCCCCACAATTAAGCAGTGTGAGCACAGATATATATGCAGCACACTGAGCACAGATATGGAGTGTTTATTTTTCAGGCAGAGAACGGATAACTGGTGTTCACTGATCAGCAAAACTCTGCACTGTACTCCTCCTATATTATACAGCTGCTCCCCAGTCCTCCCCACAATGAATTAAGCAATAATGCACAATCAAATTCAACAATAACGGAGAGGACGCCAGCCACGTCCTCTCCCTAACATTTGCAATGCACGAGTGAAAATGGCGGCGACGCGCGGCTGCTTATATAGAATCCGAATCTCGTGAGAATCCGACAGCGGAATGATGACGTTCGGGTGCGCTCGGGTTACCCGAGCCATACAGGAGAATCCGAGTATGGCTCGGACCCGTGTAAAAAGGGTGAAGTTCGGGGGGGTTCGGTTTCCGAGAAACCGAACCCGCTCATCACTAATTTTTAGTAGACATGTGCACCAGAAATTTTTCGGGTTTTGTGTTTTGGTTTTGTATTCGGTTCCGCGGCCGTGTTTTGGATTCGGACGCATTTTGGCAAAACCTCCCTGAAATTTTTTTGGCGGATTCGGGTGTGTTTTGGATTCGGGTGTTTGTTTTTTTTAAAAACCCTCAAAAACAGCTTAAGTCATAGAATTTGGGGGTAATTTTGATCCTATGATATTATAACCTCAATAACCATAATCTCCACTCATTTCCAGTCTATTCTGAACACCTCACACCTCACAATACTATTTTTAGTCCTAAAATTTGCACCAAGGTCGCTGGATGACTAAGCTAAGCGACCCAAGAGGGCGGCACAAACACCTGGCCCCTCTAGGAGTGGCACTGCAGTGTCAGACAGGATGGCACTTAAAAAAATTGGCCCCAAACAGCACATGATGCAAAGAAAAGAGAAAAAGAGGTGCACTGTGGTCGCTGGACAGCTAAGCTAAGCGACACAAACACCTCAATATCACAGGAATTATTCGTTCTAATCAATGGTATTGTTGGTCCAAATCACTGGAAGAAAATGACAAAATCACAGGAATTACTCGTTCTAATCAATGGTATTATTGGTCCAAATCACTGGAAGAAAATGACAAAATCACTGGAAACATTTGGCAAGATCACTGTAATTAATAATTAATATAAATCACTGATATTAATTGGTAAAATCTCGCTATCGTCTGCCTAGTGAAGTGGAATCTAGAAGGATTTTGTACCGGGGACACAATAACTTCATCAATTGTCTAAATCCCAATGCACTAATGGTGGAAAACGGTCACACGTCTGACAGCGCACTGATTATACTGAGAACTGATTATACTGATCAATCACTGATACTACGGAGAACTGACACTGAGCAGCGAGAAAAGCACTGGACTATTGTACTGTAGTATACTGGTCACCACAATGCTGCACTGTACTACAGGTTGAGTATCCCATATCCAAATATTCCGAAATACGGAATACAGGTTGAGTATCCCATATCCAAATATTCCGAAATACGGAATATTCCGAAATACGGACTTTTTTGAGTGAGAGTGAGATAGTGAAACCTTTGTTTTCTGATGGCTCAATGTACACAAATTTGTTTAATACACAAAGTTATTAAAAATATTGTATTAAATGACCTTCAGGCTGTGTGTATAAGGTGTATATGAAACATAAATAAATTGTGTGAATGTAGACACACTTTGTTTAATGCACAAAGTTATAAAAAATATTGGCTAAAATTGACTTCATGCTGTGTGTATAAGGTGTATATGAAACATAAATGCATTCTGTGCTTAGACTTAGGTCCCATCACCATGATATCTCATTATAGTATGCAATTATTCCAAAATACGGAAAAATCCGATATCCAAAATACCTCTGGTCCCAAGCATTTTGGATAAGGGATACTCAACCTGTATTCCGAAATACTGAATTTTTTGAGCGAGAGTGAGATAGTGGAAACTTTGTTTTCTGATGTTTCAATGTACACAAACTTTGTTTAATACACAAAGTTATTAAAAATTTTGTATTAAATGACCTTCAGGCTGTATGTATAAGGTGTATATGAAACATAAAAAAATTGTGTGAATGTACTACACACACTTTGTTTAATGTACAAAGTTATTAAAAATGTTGGCTAAAATTACCTTCAGGCTGTGTGTATAAGGTGTATAGGAAACATGAATGCATTCTGTGCTTAGACTTAGGTCCCATCGCCATGATATCTCCTTATGGTATGCAATTATTCCAAAATACGGAAAAATCCGATATCCAAAATACCTCTGGTCCCAAGCATTTTGGATAAGGGATACTCAACCTGTACTATATATTGCTCACAACAATGCAGTGCATATATGGATACTTGCAGTGACATGGAGCTGCAAGATACAGCAATGGCCTACTATACTGTACAACTATATACTGTTGCTCACCAAAATGCTGCACTGTACTACTATATATGCTGCTCACAAAAATGCAGCACAAATATGGAATGGATACTTGCAGTGACACAGAGCTGCAAGATACAGCAATGGCCTACTGTACTGTACAACTATATACTGTTGGTCAACAAAATGCTGCAATGTACTACTATATATACTGCTCACAAAAATGCATCACAGATATGGAATGGATACTTGCAGTGACACAGAGCTGCAAGATACAGCAATGGCCTACTGTACTGTACAACTATATACTGTTGGTCACCAAAATGCTGCACTGTACTACTATATATACTGCTCACAAAAATGCAGCACAGATATGGAATGGATACTTGCAGTGACACAGAGCTTCAAGATACAGCAATGGCCTACTGTACTGTATAACTATATACTGTTGGTCACCAAAATGCAGCACACTGAGCACCGATATTTGCAGCACACTGAGCACAGATATGGAGCTTTTCAGGCAGAGAACGTAGATATTTGCAGCACACTGAGCACAGATATTTGCAGCACAATGAGCACAGATATGGAGCTTTTCAGACAGAGAACGTAGATATTTGCAGCACACTGAGCACAGATATTTGCAGCACACAGAGCACATATATTTGCAGCACACTGAGCACAAATATGGAGCTTTTCAGGGAGAACGCAGCCACGTCCTCTCTGTTCAATCTCCAATGCACGAGTAAAAATGGCGGCGACGCGCGGCTCTTTATATAGAATACGAATCTCACGAGAATCCGACAGCGGGATGATGACGTTCGGCCGCGTTCGGGTTAACCGAGGAAGGCGGGAAGATCCGAGGCTGCCTCGGACCCGTGTAAAATAGGTGAAGTTCGGGGGGGTTCGGATCTCAATGAACCAAACTCGCTCATCTCTACTTTTAACACTTCTCCTTTGCGCTTGTGTCTGCGCTCATTCCACTGCGCTTGTGCATAATTCACTTATACTTATACTATGCTATACTGTACTGTGTTATACACCTGGTGATTTTATACATTCTGTAATCTGTACTGAGCGATGTGTGAGATACACCTGGGGATTATACACCCTGTATACTGTACTGTGCAACATGTGTGATACACCTGGTAATTATACACCCTGTATACTGTACTGTGCAATGTTTGTGATACACCTGGTGATTATACACCCTGTATACTGTACTGAGAGATGTGTGAGATACACCTTGGGATTATACACCCTGTATAATGTACTGTGCAACGTTTGTGATACACCTGGTGATTATACACCCTGTATACTGTACTGAGCGATGTGTGAGATACACGTTGGGATTATACACCCTGTATACTGTACTGAGCGATGTGTGAGATACACCTTGGGATTATACACCCTGTATACTGTACTGTGCGATGTGTGTTATACACCTGGTGATTATACATCCTGTAATTTGAACTGAGCGATGTGTGAGATACACCTGGTGATTATATACCCTATTTACTGTACTGTGTGATGTGTGAGATACACCTGGGGATTATACACCCTGTATACTGTATTCTGCAACGTTTATGATAAACCTGGTGATTATACACCCTGTATACTGTATTGAGCGATGTGTGAGATACACCTTGGGATTATACACCCTATATACTGTACTGTGTGATGTGTGTTATACACCTGGTGATTATACATCCTGTAATCTGTACTAAGCGATGTGTGAGATACACCTGGGGATTATACACCCTATATACTGTACTGTGTGATGTGTGATATACACCTGGGGATTATACACCTTATATTATTATTATCCTTTATTAATATGGCACCACAGGGGTTCCGCAGCGCCCAATTACAGAGTACATAAATAATCAAACAGGAAAACAGCAATTTACAGATGATGACAGTATAGGACAAGTACAGGGTAAATAAACATAGTTACACCAGCAGATGACACTGGAATAAGTATCAGGTGGCAGAAGACTGCTGGATGTGGTACAGTTGAAGATTATTAAAGTAAGACAAAGGATAAGCACATGAGAGAAGAGGGCCCTGCTCGTGAGAGCTTTCAATCTAAAGGGGAGGAGTAGACAGACATGGGTGACACAGATGGGGTACATAGAGAACGTGGAACAGAGGGTTAGGAATCAGGATGAGATTTGACTGGGTTTGGTGAAGAAGTGGACCCCCAGAAGGCACAAGTCAATACTTAACATTGCAACATTTTACTGGGCTATGCAGGAGAAAATTAAAAATAGGGGGGGGGGGGGGGAGAATCAATAACTTCTACCGCTTTCAAAAAGGTCAATGGAAGCTGAAGTAATGGACAACTACCTCATGGAAGCCAGATACAGTATACCAAACAGTACTTAGCAGAGTTAGGAATGAGTGCTTATGAAATACAGTAACATTTTGTCATAATATTTCAGAAACTGCATGGCTGGTCTCTTGCACTCGTTTCCTCTAATACACCACCTGCTTTAGGATTTATATTCAAAAACAGTATGTCTCCATAATCCCAAAAACGTCAGTCTTCTTGGAAAGTGGTTTGTTCCTTTGTAAGGGAAAGAGAACAAACGTTCTCAAACAACGGTTTCTCAATTTCTTTTTCCTCTGGGAAGGGATTGTGGATTTGCAGGAATATCTGAGCATTTCTGTTATCAGAAAGCAGTAACTTTCGTCAAATGTTTATAAATAATTCCAGTGATTTTGTAATTTTCTTCCAGTGATTTGGACCAATAATGCCATTGATTAGAACGAATAATTCCAGTGATTTTGTAATTTTCTTCCAGTGATTTGGACCAATAATACCATTGATTAGAATGAATGATTACTGTGATATTGAGGTGTTTGTGTCGCTTAGCTTAGCCGTCCAGCGACCACAGTGCACCTCTTTTTCTCTTTTCTGTGCATCATGTGCTGTTTGGGGACAATTTTTCTGCAGTGCCACTCCCAGATGGGCCAGGTGTTTGTGCTGCCCTCTTGGGTCGCTTTGCTTTGTCATCCAGCTACCTCGGTGCAAATTTTCGGACTAAAAATAGTATTGTGAGGTGTGAGGTTTTCAGAATAGACTGGAAATCAGTGGAAATGTTGGTTTTTGAGGTTAATAATACTATAGGATCAAAATTACCCCCAAATTCTATGATTTAAGCAGTTTTTGAGGGTTTTTTAAAAAAAAAAACACCCGACTCCAAAACACACCTAACTCCGACACAAAAAATTTTCAGGGATGTTTTACCAAAATGTGTCCGAATCCAAAACACGGCAGCGGAACCGAATCCAAAACCAAAACACAAAACCCGAAAAATTTCCGGTGCACATCTCTAGTTAAAAGTGGAGTGATCAATTAAGGGGGTACACACGGAGAGATCCGTGTTTAAAATATAAGCAATCTAACTAGATTGCTTAGATTTTAAGCACGGATCTGCAGTATGTATGCCCCCCAGCGATAGCGATGCGTGGCCCCGCGCATCGCTATCACCGGTGCTAGATTGAGCCTGCATACAGACTCAATCTAGCGGGTCACTCAACTCACCACTGTCTGAAGGGAGCAGCCCTCCATCTGTCCCACCCCTCGCTCAGCACATAACGCTGTGCTGAGCAGGAGGAGAGATTTATGCTGTGCGGTCTGTGTTAAGATCGCTCATCACACATCTCTCCCGTCAGTACCCCACTTAATCCTTCGCATCGCAGGGATGGGCTCCTGTGCATGTGTGTTTTTAATACATTCTTAATTTCTGTTTGCTACAAGCGGCGACAATAAATTGCTATCATCAGGTTTAAAGCATGATAATAAATATACTCCATAGTCCCGTCACACAGAATTTTCTTAAAAGTGCAGCAGTCTAATAAAAAGAACAAATTATCCCTGCATCTGACAATTCTGACAACAGATGCCACATTTCATATCTGCTTTCAAAAATTAGAGTTCATCCACTGATGGTTTTATTGTAACAGCTACAGATATCCATGGGCCACGTCTCCTGAAGCAACATGAATTGATGCATGCACAGAAAATCACCAAATGTCTGGTATTATACAGAAGTAGCCACTCTTATCTATCCTCCGTGTGGCATGTAATACAAAATACATGCCTGGTCGCAGGGAGGTATATTCAGCTGCAGTGTAGCATATTCATTTGCAGTGTAATGATTTGTTTTTCTGGTCAGTGCAATAAATGTGCTGGTCCACCAGGTGTTGCTTTTGAAAACCGCCATTACGCATGTGTGACATGTTCATTGTAAAGTCAAACAGTGCTTTCAGTTTAAGAATGACTTTTATTAGATGCTTTATTTAGTTATTTATTTATATTATGTTAGATAGACAGTACCAGTGGAGGAGGTTCCAGAGCAAAGGCTGCAGGTCAGTTAAAATTTCAAATAGGGGATCTACACCAACTGCCACCAACTGCCATTTAGAACTGACTCACTGGCAGTTGGTGTGCCTCCCATTTTGGAATGTTGAACTGAGCTGCAGCATTTGCTCTGGAACCGCCACTGGTACTGTCTATCTAACATAGACAGTATGGTCTATCTAGCATAGACAGAGCTCTGGAGCTGTCCCTGATATTATTGTAATGTATGTATGTTTTGCAAGCCTTACCATGATAACAGTTGTTTTATTACACACTGGCAATTTTACTATTTAGCTGATTGCTTGTAATATCACCCCACTGAAAATGGAATTAAACATCTACCGTACACATCATGAAAAACATCATTTTTAACGCACTGTAAATTCTGCAGTGTTTATTCTGGGTCCGTTATGATCATATGCGTCTATTTCCCCATTAAGAAAATTACAATAAGCAGTGAAATGAATGTGCAATTTTTGATAATGGGCTACTTTAGTCTAAAGATGTGCACTGGCCCAAGTCTCCAGTTTTGGGCTTTGACAATGCAGTGGCAGACAGGGTGGCAGTTTTATAAACGATACAAATATTTGTTATCACAGTCAGCAAAGCTCCAAACAGCACATAATGCAAAGAAAATAGGTGCAAGATGGAATTCTCCAGCAGGGGGGTGTAGTAGGTAGGGTGGAAGGTAAAAGGGAATAACACTATGTTGAGCAAAATAACAAAAGTCGGTTGATTTTTAGTGAATGGTGCTATTTACAAAAAGGCACTGAAATTTATCATTGCATTCAAACCGTATGGTGTTACAGTGTTTCATTTGAATGTCCATTGGCTTTCTATGCGCAATAGCTGCTTGGCGAGATCACCTCCTCGGATGCCAATCTTCAAATGTTCTAGTCCATAGGCCTTCAGATCTGTAGTGCTGCCTCCATGATGTTTCAGAAAATGTCTCGCAACTGAGGTCAACTTTTTCATCTTCAAGGTATCTGATGCAGCATTGCGTATGTTCCCTGCATGTTTGAGAATTCTCTGTTTAAGCGCATTTGTGTGGGCATTCCCATATACTTAAGACCACAACTGCACTCAAGGCAGTAAACCACGCCTGTGGTGTCACAGTTGATAAATTGTTTAATGTGGATGTAGTTATTATACTGTATCTATTTGTGACATGATCCTTTTTGAGGATATGGGTGCAGGCTTTGCATTTGCCACATGGTGATGTACCCTTGAATTTTGGTTGGTTATGGGTTTTTATGGAAAAATGGCTTCGGACGAGTTTGTCCCTGATGTTTTGTGCTCTTCGCCAGCTGAATGCCGCTCTGTCGCCCAAGTGATGACAGCTCTGTATCCGTTGATAAAATATGCCAGTGTCTTTTTATTATGTTTTGCAGTATTCTCCTTTTTTGCAAAAGTTCCCTATGAATCGGATCTTATTTCTGCTTTTTTCTTTCTTATTTCCAAAGATCAAAGATTCCCTTCTGAGTTTTGATAATTGGTATATGGCAGTTTTAATAGTTTTCTTACTGTATCCTCTCTTGATGAGTCTGTTGGTTGATTCACCACATTTCTCTGTGAAGACTTGGTCATCGGTGCAATTCCTATGCAATCAAAGGAATTCCCCTTTCGGTATATTTCTTACAGTAGCTGGAAGATGGGCACTTTCCTGGTGTATGAGACTATTACTTGCTGTCTGTTTCCTGTACAGTTCCATCATAAGTGCTCCATCAAGGTGCCTGTAAAGATGTAGGTCCAAGAAAGTGGCTTCATTTGTACTCCATTCTAAGGTTAGTTTAATGTTCAATTGGTTGTCATTCAGGATTTCCATGAATTTTCATGTATTTACTATGCCTTGTTGTCAGATACACAAAACAACAGCACCCCTGTCTCGACTGATACTGATATATACAACACACCAGCCCCTGGATGTACACACTAAGTATACTAATTTTTTTTCTAACACTGGGGCAGGCAGAGCCCCTGGATCTATATGGACAGATCATTCCTATTCTGATACACCTAACGACAGCACCCTTGGACAGATACTGAAATATATGACACACCATCCCCTGGATGTACACACACAGTACTGTATACTGGATTTTTTTAACACTGGGGCAGGCAGAGCCCCTGGATGTGTATGTACAGATCACCCCTTGTTGTCAGATACACCAGACGTCAGCACTCCTGGAGACACACCAGCACACGGATGTACACACACTGTATACTGGGCTTTTTTAACATTGGGGCAGGCAGAGCGCCTGGATATATATGTATGGACAGATCACCCCTTATTGTCAGATACACCAGACGACAGCACCAGCACTCATATGAACACACACAGTATACTGGGGTTTTTTACACTTGTACAAAGGAAAGTGCAGAAGTGTTGTCCCCATCCCAAATAATAAATAAATCATCTCTATAACGACCATAGAGGACCAGGTGCGTGCCGAACTCACCCCCCCCCCCCCCCCCACACGAGCTGGTCTTTGACTTCGCCCATGTAGAGGTTGGCTTAGGCCGGTGCTACAGCCCCAGGAAAATTGTTACCAGTTGTGCAGCTTATATCGTCCTATGAGAAAAATTGGAACAGGCAAGATATGACACAATTCACATGGTGACTAGGAGCCTATGTTTTGCAGTGTGTCATCTATGAATTAACTTTTAATTCTATTTTAATTGTTTTTTTATCCATATGAATTTATTATTAAACACATTGATATAAAGACAATACATCTGATTTAGTGCTGCCTTATTGTTGTTTTGCATGTATCTGGGTTTATAGGTGTGACTAACCTATTTCAGGCAGCTGCTTATACACATAATTGGAGATACACCCCAATAGCGCCCCTTTTCAACTTAGGTTGGTATACTCTCTTGTAAATCTGACATTTCAGCATAATCCAGGGCTGTAATTTAAAAAGACTCCTTATAAAGATGAGTTATTTAACACCAGAACAATATTTTATTTTGAACATGAAGAGAAGAGATAAAGTGGCCAAGTCTCTTGTGGATAAACCAAAGGTGCTCTCTAGGATTTTATTGAAATCACTAATGTAAGTGTCAAATCTCATTCTGGTGTGGTTAGAATAGCTATCTCTTCTACTTTCTTGGAAGCAGCACTGATATCGCAGCATGGTGGTACAGCAGGAGATGTCTATTACAAGCAGATGCCTCCTGCAGCAGTAATGATCTGACCTGTGTCCATAGACACTGCATTGCATCTCTCTCCCAGCGACTTACGGCACCTACAGTATGATGCCACACAAGCCAGTTGTCACAGAGATCAGAAAATCTCCATCCTATGGCAGAGATCCCTGACCTCCTCCCACCCCCTAAACGTCAGCGACAAAACTCAAATGGCAGCAACTGTCATCTGCTTGCAATGTTGCAGGATCCATTTGCACAGAATGAGTACTGCACATTCACAAAGTACTGAACATTGGTACTTTGCACATGATAGCCAGGAGCAACCACATAAAATGAAGTATCAAACCAAAAAAACTGCATAGGAATGCAAGTCAGAAATCATATTTATTGGTGGAAGAATGAGGGGGAGAGGGAAGGAGAAGGAAGAGAGTTATACTTTTACAGATAAATAGAGAGACTGAGTCAAAAAGAACCAAAGCCAAATATAAATACAAATAGACATTAACAGATAGATTATTTGAAATAAGGCAAAAGATGGTATCCTATTAGCTGCAGTCATTGACCATGGGTAATTAGTGTGCCGGGCTATCCAATTAGTTCCGATAAACTGGCGCGAGGCATGGCTTATCAGGGATTTTGTTTTCTCTCAGGCAGGCAAAGCCAAATCCCGATTCTAGCGAAAACACTCAGGTTTCACTGAACTTATGTGTTTTAGGTAGGAAAGGTATTATTTTGTGGCAATCTAATTGGTTAGCCAAAAATTGGAAGTCAAAAATATTACATAGAGAGAACATAGAAACTCCACACATTATGAGTCGCTATGCTTGTGAATACGCACAACGTGCACAGCAATATATGGTAACATACGCATTTACACAGACATGCCACAAAGATATATTCAACACATATTTCATACAGCACATAAACTAAACATATCAAGCACTAGACATTATAAGGTATTAAATTATATAATTGAGTATAACGTCATGCATGTGTATTAATGGAACGAAGCAAGATGGACATGTCATTCTTAGTGTCAAAGAAATCAGATGCCACATTTCATATCTGCTTTCAAAAATTAGAGTTCATCTACTGATGATTTTATTGTAACAGCTACAGATATCCATGGGCCACGTCTCCTGAAGCAACATGAATTGATGCATGCACAGAAAATCACCAAATGTCTGGTATTATACAGAAGTAGCCACTCTTATCTATCCTCCGTGTGGCATGTAATACAAAATACTTTTTGTATTATGCATGCCTGTGCCTGGTCGCAGGGAGGTATATTCAGATGCATGTAGCATATTAAGTTGCAGTGTAATGATTTGTTTTTCTGGTCAGTGCAATAAATGTGCTGGTCCACCAGGTGTTGCTTTTGAAACCGCCGTTACACATGTGTGACATGTTCATTGTAAAGTCAGACAGTGCTTTCAGTTTAAGAATGACTTTTATTAGATACTTTATTTATTTATGTATTTATTTATATTATGTTAGATAGACAGTACCAGTGGAGGAGGTTCCAGAGCAAAGGCTGCAGGTCAGTTAAAATTTCAAATAGGGGATCTACACCAACTGTCACCAACTGCCATTTAGAACTGACTCACGGGCAGTTGGTGTGCCTCCCATTTTGAAATGTTGAACTGAGCTGCAGCATTTGCTCTGGATCCGCCACTGGGCCTGTCTATCTAACATAGACAGTATGGTCTATCTAGCATAGACAGAGCTCTGGAGCCGTCCCTGATATTATTGTAATGTATGTATGTTTTGCAAGTCTTACCATGATAACAGTTGTTTTATTACACACTGGCAATTTTACTATTTAGCTGATTGCTTGTAATATCACCCCACTGAAAATGGAATTAAACATCTACCGTACGCATCATGAGAAACATAATTTTTAACGCACTGAAAATTCTGCAGTGTTTATTCTGGGTCCGTTATGATCATATGCGTCTATTTCCCCATTAAGAAAATTACAATAAGCAGTGAAATGAATGTGCAATTTTTGATAATGGGCTACTTTAGTCTAAAGATGTGCACTGGCCCAAGTCTCCGGTTTTGGGCTTTGACAATGCAGTGGCAGACAGGGTGGCAGTTTTATAAACGATACAAATATTTGTTATCACAGTCAGCAAAGCTCCAAACAGCACATAATGCAAAGAAAATAGGTGCAAGATGGAATTCTCCAGCAGGGGGGTGTAGTAGGTAGGGTGGAAGGTAAAAGGGAATAACACTATGTTGAGCAAAATAACAAAAGTCGGTTGATTTTTAGTGAATGGTGCTATTTACAAAAAGGTACTGAAATTTATCATTGCATTCAAACCGTATGGTGTTACAGTGTTTAATTTGAATGTCCATCGGCTTTCTATGCGCAATAGCTGCTTGGCGAGATCACCTCAGATGCCAATCTTCAAATGTTCTAGTCCATAGGCCTTTAGATCTGTAGTGCTGCCTCCATGATGTTTCAGAAAATGTCTCGCAATTGAGGTCAACTTTTTCATCTTCAAGGTGTCTGATGCAGCATTGCGTATGTTCCCTGAATGTTCGAGAATTCTCTGTTTAAGCGCATTTGTGTGGGCATTCCCATATACTTAAGACCACAACTGCACTCAAGGCAGTAAACCACGCCTGTGGTGTCACAGTCGATAAATTGTTTAATGTGGAAGTAGTTATTATACTGTATCTATTTGTGACATGATCTTTTTTGAGGATATGGGTGCAGGCTTTGCATTTGCCACATGGTGATGTACCCTTGAATTTTGGTTGGTTATGGGTTTTTATGGAAAAATGGCTTCGGACTAGTTTGTCCCTGATGTTTTGTGCTCTTCGCCAGCTGAATGCCGCTCTGTCGCCCAAGTGATGACAGATCTGTATCCGTTGATAAAATATGCCAGTGTCTTTGTATTATGTTTTGCAGTATTCGCCATTTTTGCAAAAGTTCCCTATGAATCGGATCTTTTACGGTATGGCAGTTTTAATAGTTTTCTTACTGTATCCTCTCTTGATGAGTCTGTTGGTTGATTCACCACATTTCTCTGTGTAGACTTGGTCATCGGTGCAATTCCTATGCAATCAAAGGAATTCCCCTTTCGGTTTATTTCTTACAGTAGCTGGAAGATGGGCACTTTCCTGCTGTATGAGACTATTACTTGCTGTCTGTTTCCTGTAGTGATGAGCGGGTTCGGTTCCTCGGAATCCGAACCCGCCCGAACTTCAGCTTTTTTTACACGGATACGAGCGACTCGGATCTTCCCGCCTTGCTCGGTTAACCCGAGCGCGCCCGAACGTCATCATGACGCTGTCGGATTCTCGCGAGGCTCGGATTCTATCGCGAGACTCGGATTCTATATAAGGAGCCGCGCGTCGCCGCCATTTTACACGTGCATTGAGATTGATAGTGAGAGGACGTGGCTGGCGTCCTCTCCGTTTAGAGAAGAAATAGATAGGAGAGTGAGAGTGAGACAGTGACACTTCATTTACTGGAGCTTAGGAGGAGTACTCAGACAGAGAGTGCAGAATTTTGCTAATAGTATTAGTTAGTTATACTAGTGACAGAGTGAGACAGTGACACTTCATTTACTGGAGCTTAGGAGGAGTACTCAGACAGAGAGTGCAGAATTTTGCTGATAGTATTAGTTAGTTATACTAGTGACTGACCAGTGACCACCAGTGCAGTTTTATATTATTTAATATAATCCGTTCTCTGCCTGAAAAAACGATACACAGTGACTCAGTCACATACCATATCTGTGCTCAGCCCAGTGTGCTGCTGCATCATCTATGTATAATATCTGACTGTGCTCACACAGCTTAATTGTGGGGGAGACTGGGGAGCAGTTAGGTTATAGCAGGAGCCAGGAGTACATATTAAAATTAAACAGTGCACACTTTTTTTCTGCAGGAGTGCCACTGCCAGTGTGACTGACCAGTGACCTGACCACCAGTATATAGTATACTATATTGTATTGTGAATGTCTGCCTGTAAAAGTTAAACACACGTCGTGTGACTTGTGTGGTGTTTTTTTATTCTATAAAATAAAAAACTCATTCTGCTGACAGACAGTGTCCAGCAGGTCCGTCATTATATAATATATACCTGTCCGGCTGCAGTAGTGATATATATATATTTTTTATATCATTATTTATCATCCAGTCGCAGCAGACACAGTACGGTAGTTCACGGCTGTAGCTACCTCTGTGTCGGCACTCGGCAGTCCATCCATAATTGTATACCACCTACCCGTGGTTTTTTTTTTCTTTCTTCTTTATACATACTACATCTCATTATCATCCAGTCTATATTAGCAGCAGACACAGTACAGTACGGTAGTCCATGGCTGTAGCTACCTCTGTGTCGGCACTCGGCAGTCCGTCCATAATTGTATACCACCTACCCGTGGTTTTTTTTTTCTTTCTTCTTTATACATACTACATCTCATTATCAACCAGTCTATATTAGCAGCAGACACAGTACGGTAGTCCACGGCTGTAGCTACCTCTGTGTCGGCACTCGGCAGTCCATCCATAATTGTATACCACCTACCCGTGGTTTTTTTTTCTTTCTTCTTTATACATACTACATCTCATTATCATCCAGTCTATATTAGCAGCAGACACAGTACAGTACGGTAGTCCACGGCTGTAGCTACCTCTGTGTCGGCACTCGGCAGTCCATCCATAATTGTATACCACCTACCCGTGGTTTTTTTTTCTTTCTTCTTTATACATACATACTACATCTCTTTATCAACCAGTCTATATTAGCAGCAGACACAGTACGGTAGTCCATGGCTGTAGCTACCTCTGTGTCGGCACTCGGCAGTCCATCCATAATTGTATACCACCTACCCGTGGTTTTTTTTCTTTCTTCTTTATACATACATACTACATCTCTTTATCAACCAGTCTATATTAGCAGCAGACACAGTACGGTAGTCCACGGCTGTAGCTACCTCTGTGTCGGCACTCGGCAGTCCGTCCATAATTGTATACCACCTACCCGTGGTTTTTTTTTCTTTCTTCTTTATACATACATACTACATCTCTTTATCAACCAGTCTATATTAGCAGCAGACACAGTACGGTAGTCCACGGCTGTAGCTACCTCTGTGTCGGCACTCGGCAGTCCATCCATAATTGTATACCACCTACCCGTGGTTTTTTTTTCTTTCTTCTTTATACATACATACTACATCTCATTATCATCCAGTCTATATTAGCAGCAGACACAGTACAGTACGGTAGTCCACGGCTGTAGCTACCTCTGTGTCGGCACTCGGCAGTCCATCCATAATTGTATACCACCTGCCCGTGGTTTTTTTTTCTTTCTTCTTTATACATACATACTACATCTCTTTATCAACCAGTCTATATTAGCAGCAGACACAGTACGGTAGTCCATGGCTGTAGCTACCTCTGTGTCGGCACTCGGCAGTCCGTCCATAATTGTATACCACCTACCCGTGGTTTTTTTTTCTTTCTTCTTTATACATACATACTACATCTCTTTATCAACCAGTCTATATTAGCAGCAGACACAGTACGGTAGTCCACGGCTGTAGCTACCTCTGTGTCGGCACTCGGCAGTCCATCCATAATTGTATACCACCTACCCGTGGTTTTTTTTTTCTTTCTTCTTTATACATACATACTACATCTCATTATCATCCAGTCTATATTAGCAGCAGACACAGTACAGTACGGTAGTCCACGGCTGTAGCTACCTCTGTGTCGGCACTCGGCAGTCCATCCATAATTGTATACCACCTACCCGTGGTTTTTTTTTCTTTCTTCTTTATACATACATACTACATCTCATTATCATCAAGTCTATATTAGCAGCAGACACAGTACAGTACAATAGTCCACGGCTGTAGCTACCTCTGTGTCGGCACTCGGCAGTCCATCCATAATTGTATACTAGTATCCATCCATCTCCATTGTTTACCTGAGGTGCCTTTTAGTTGTGCCTATTAAAATATGGAGAACAAAAATGTTGAGGTTCCAAAATTAGGGAAAGATCAAGATCCACTTCCACCTCGTGCTGAAGCTGCTGCCACTAGTCATGGCCGAGACGATGAAATGCCAGCAACGTCGTCTGCCAAGGCCGATGCCCAATGGCATAGTACAGAGCATGTCAAATCCAAAACACCAAATATCAGTAAAAAAAGGACTCCAAAACCTAAAATAAAATTGTCGGAGGAGAAGCGTAAACTTGCCAATATGCCATTTACCACACGGAGTGGCAAGGAACGGCTGAGGCCCTGGCCTATGTTCATGGCTAGTGGTTCAGCTTCACATGAGGATGGAGGCACTCAGCCTCTCGCTAGAAAAATGAAAAGACTCAAGCTGGCAAAAGCAGTAGCACCGCAAAGAACTGTGCGTTCTTCGAAATCCCAAATCCACAAGGAGAGTCCAATTGTGTCGGTTGCGATGCCTGACCTTCCCAACACTGGACGTGAAGAGCATGCGCCTTCCACCATTTGCACGCCCCCCTGCAAGTGCTGGAAGAAGCACCCGCAGTCCAGTTCCTGATAGTCAGATTGAAGATGTCAGTGTTGAAGTACACCAGGATGAGGAGGATATGGGTGTTGCTGGCGCTGGGGAGGAAATTGACCAGGAGGATTCTGATGGTGAGGTGGTTTGTTTAAGTCAGGCACCCGGGGAGACACCTGTTGTCCGTGGGAGGAATATGGCCGTTGACATGCCTGGTGAAAATACCAAAAAAATCAGCTCTTCGGTGTGGAAGTATTTCACCAGAAATGCGGACAACATTTGTCAAGCCGTGTGTTCCCTTTGTCAAGCTGTAATAAGTAGGGGTAAGGACGTTAACCACCTCGGAACATCCTCCCTTATACGTCACCTGCAGCGCATTCATAATAAGTCAGTGACAAGTTCAAAAACTTTGGCCGACAGCGGAAGCAGTCCACTGACCAGTAAATCCCTTCCTCTTGTAACCAAGCTCACGCAAACCACCCCACCAACTCCCTCAGTGTCAATTTCCTCCTTCCCCAGGAATGCCAATAGTCCTGCAGGCCATGTCACTGGCAATTCTGACGAGTCCTCTCCTGCCTGGGATTCCTCCGATGCATCCTTGCGTGTAACGCCTACTGCTGCTGGCGCTGCTGTTGTTGCTGCTGGGAGTCGATGGTAATCCCAGAGGGGAAGTCGTAAGCCCACTTGTACTACTTCCAGTAAGCAATTGACTGTCCAACAGTCCTTTGCGAGGAAGATGAAATATCACAGCAGTCATCCTGCTGCAAAGCAGATAACTGAGGCCTTGACAACTATGTTGGTGTTAGACGTGCGTCCGGTATCCGCCGTTAGTTCACAGGGAACTAGACAATTTATTGAGGCAGTGTGCCCCCGTTACCAAATACCATCTAGGTTCCACTTCTCTAGGCAGGCGATACCGAGAATGTACACGGACGTCAGAAAAAGACTCACCAGTGTCCTAAAAAATGCAGTTGTACCCAATGTCCACTTAACCACGGACATGTGGACAAGTGGAGCAGGGCAGGGTCAGGACTATATGACTGTGACAGCCCACTGGGTAGATGTATGGACTCCCGCCGCAAGAACAGCAGCGGCGGCACCAGTAGCAGCATCTCGCAAACGCCAACTCTTTCCTAGGCAGGCTACGCTTTGTATCACCGCTTTCCAGAATACGCACACAGCTGAAAACCTCTTACGGCAACTGAGGAAGATCATCGCGGAATGGCTTACCCCAATTGGACTCTCCTGTGGATTTGTGGCATCGGACAACGCCAGCAATATTGTGTGTGCATTAAATATGGGCAAATTCCAGCACGTCCCATGTTTTGCACATACCTTGAATTTGGTGGTGCAGAATTTTTTAAAAAACGACAGGGGCGTGCAAGAGATGCTGTCGGTGGCCAGAAGAATTGCGGGACACTTTCGGCGTACAGGCACCACGTACAGAAGACTGGAGCACCACCAAAAACTACTGAACCTGCCCTGCCATCATCTGAAGCAAGAAGTGGTAACGAGGTGGAATTCAACCCTCTATATGCTTCAGAGGTTGGAGGAGCAGCAAAAGGCCATTCAAGCCTATACAATTGAGCACGATATAGGAGGTGGAATGCACCTGTCTCAAGTGCAGTGGAGAATGATTTCAACGTTGTGCAAGGTTCTGATGCCCTTTGAACTTGCCACACGTGAAGTCAGTTCAGACACTGCCAGCCTGAGTCAGGTCATTCCCCTCATCAGGCTTTTGCAGAAGAAGCTGGAGACATTGAAGGAGGAGCTAACACGGAGCGATTCCGCTAGGCATGTGGGACTTGTGGATGGAGCCCTTAATTCGCTTAACAAGGATTCACGGGTGGTCAATCTGTTGAAATCAGAGCACTACATTTTGGCCACCGTGCTCGATCCTAGATTTAAAACCTACCTTGGATCTCTCTTTCCGGCAGACACAAGTCTGCTGGGGTTGAAAGACCTGCTGGTGAGAAAATTGTCAAGTCAAGCGGAACGCGACCTGTCAACATCTCCTCCTTCACATTCTCCCGCAACTGGGGGTGCGAGGAAAAGGCTCAGAATTCCGAGCCCACCCGCTGGCGGTGATGCAGGGCAGTCTGGAGCGACTGCTGATGCTGACATCTGGTCCGGACTGAAGGACCTGACAACGATTACGGACATGTCGTCTACTGTCACTGCATATGATTCTCTCAACATTGAAAGAATGGTGGAGGATTATATGAGTGACCGCATCCAAGTAGGCACGTCACACAGTCCGTACTTATACTGGCAGGAAAAAGAGGCAATTTGGAGGCCCTTGCACAAACTGGCTTTATTCTACCTAAGTTGCCCTCCCACAAGTGTGTACTCCGAAAGAGTGTTTAGTGCCGCCGCTCACCTTGTCAGCAATCGGCGTACGAGGTTACATCCAGAAAATGTGGAGAAGATGATGTTCATTAAAATGAATTATAATCAATTCCTCCGCGGAGACATTGACCAGCAGCAATTGCCTCCACAAAGTACACAGGGAGCTGAGATGGTGGATTCCAGTGGGGACGAATTGATAATCTGTGAGGAGGGGGATGTACACGGTGATATATCGGAGGATGATGATGAGGTGGACATCTTGCCTCTGTAGAGCCAGTTTGTGCAAGGAGAGATTAATTGCTTCTTTTTTGGGGGGGGGGTCCAAACCAACCCGTCATATCAGTCACAGTCGTGTGGCAGACCCTGTCACTGAAATGATGGGTTGGTTAAAGTGTGCATGTCCTGTTTATACAACATAAGGGTGGGTGGGAGGGCCCAAGGACAATTCCATCTTGCACCTCTTTTTTCTTTTATTTTTCTTTGCGTCATGTGCTGTTTGGGGAGGGTTTTTTGGAAGGGCCATCCTGCGTGACACTGCAGTGCCACTCCTAGATGGGCCCGGTGTTTGTGTCGGCCACTAGGGTTGCTTATCTTACTCACACAGTCAGCTACCTCATTGCGCCTCTTTTTTTCTTTGCGTCATGTGCTGTTTGGGGAGGGTTTTTTGGAAGGGACATCCTGCGTGACACTGCAGTGCCACTCCTAGATGGGCCCGGTGTTTGTGTCGGCCACTAGGGTCGCTTATCTTACTCACACAGTCAGCTACCTCATTGCGCCTCTTTTTTTCTTTGCGTCATGTGCTGTTTGGGGAGGGTTTTTTGGAAGGGACATCCTGCGTGACACTGCAGTGCCACTCCTAGATTGGCCCGGTGTTTGTGTCGGCCACTAGGGTCGCTTATCTTACTCACACAGTCAGCTACCTCATTGCGCCTCTTTTTTTCTTTGCGTCATGTGCTGTTTGGGGAGGGTTTTTTGGAAGGGACATCCTGCGTGACACTGCAGTGCCACTCCTAGATAGGCCCGGTGTTTGTGTCGGCCACTAGGGTCGCTTATCTTACTCACACAGTCAGCTACCTCATTGCGCCTCTTTTTTTCTTTGCGTCATGTGCTGTTTGGGGAGGGTTTTTTGGAAGGGACATCCTGCGTGACACTGCAGTGCCACTCCTAGATGGGCCCGGTGTTTGTGTCGGCCACTAGGGTCGCTTATCTTACTCACACAGTCAGCTACCTCATTGCGCCTCTTTTTTTCTTTGCGTCATGTGCTGTTTGGGGAGGGTTTTTTGGAAGGGACATCCTGCGTGACACTGCAGTGCCACTCCTAGATGGGCCCGGTGTTTGTGTCGGCCACTAGGGTCGCTTATCTTACTCACACAGCGACCTCGGTGCAAATTTTAGGACTAAAAATAATATTGTGAGGTGTGAGGTATTCAGAATAGACTGAAAATTAGTGTAAATTATGGTTTTTGAGGTTAATAATACTTTGGGATCAAAATGACCCCCAAATTCTATGATTTAAGCTGTTTTTTAGGGTTTTTTGAAAAAAACACCCGAATCCAAAACACACCCGAATCCGACAAAAAAAATTCGGTGAGGTTTTGCCAAAACGCGGTCGAACCCAAAACACGGCCGCGGAACCGAACCCAAAACCAAAACACATAACCCGAAAAATTTCCGGCGCTCATCTCTAGTTTCCTGTAGAGTTCCATCATAAGTGCTCCATCAAGGTGCCTGTACAGATGTAGGTCCAAGAAAGTGGCTTCATTTGCACTCCATTCTGAGGTTAGTTTAATGTTCAATTGGTTGTCATTCAGGATTTCCATGAATTTTCATGTATTTACTATGCCTTTTTGTCAGATACACAAAACAACAGCACCTCTGTCTCGACTGATACTGATATATACAACACACCAGCCCCTGGATGTACACACTAAGTATACTAATTTTTTTTCTAACACTGGGGCAGGCAGAGCCCCTGGATGTATATGGACAGATCATTCCTTGTCTGATACACCTAACGACAGCACCCTTGGACAGATACTGAAATATATGACACACCATCCCCTGGATGTACACACACAGTACTGTATACTGGATTTTTTTAACACTGGGGCAGGCAGAGCCCCTGGATGTGTATGTACAGATCACCCCTTGTTGTCAGATACACCAGACGTCAGCACTCCTGGAGACACACCAGCACACGGATGTACACACACTGTATACTGGGCTTTTTTAACATTGGGGCAGGCAGAGCGCCTGGATATATATGTATGGACAGATCACCCCTTATTGTCAGATACACCAGACGACAGCACCAGCACTCATATGAACACACACAGTATACTGGTTTTTTTTACACTTGTACAAAGGAAAGTGCAGAAGTGTTGTCCCCATCCCAAATAATAAATAAATCATCTCTATAACGACCATAGAGGACCAGGTGCGTGCCGAACTCACCCCCCCCCCCCCACGAGCTGGTCTTTGACTTCGCCCATGTAGAGGTTGGCTTAGGTCAGTGCTACAGCCCCAGGAAAATTGTTACCAGTTGTGCAGCTTATATCGTCCTATGAGGAAAATTGGAACAGGCAAGATATGACACAATTCACATGGTGACTAGGAGCCTATGTTTTGCAGTGTGTCATCTATGAATTAACTTTTAATTCTATTTAATTGTTTTTTTATCCATATGAATTTATTATTAAACACATTGATATAAAGACAATACATCTGATTTAGTGCTGCCTTATTGTTGTTTTGCATGTATCTGGGTTTATAGGTGTGACTAACCTATTTCAGGCAGCTGCTTATACACATAATTGGAGATACACCCCAATAGCGTCCCTTTTCAACTTAGGTTGGTATACTCTCTTGTAAATCTGACATTTCAGCATAATCCAGGGCTGTAATTTAAAAAGACTCCTTATAAAGATGAGTTATTTAACACCAGAACAATATTTTATTTTGAACATGAAGAGAAGAGATAAAGTGGCCAAGTCTCTTGTGGATAAACCAAAGGTGCTCTCTAGGATTTTATTGAAATCACTAATGTAAGTGTCAAAGCTCATTCTGGTGTGGTTAGAATAGCTATCTCTTCTACTTTCTTGGAAGCAGCACTGATATCGCAGCATGGTGGTACAGCAGGAGATGTCTATTACAAGTAGATGCCTCCTGCAGCAGTAATGATCTGACCTGTGTCCATAGACACTGCATTGCATCTCTCTCCCAGCGACTTACGGCACCTACAGTATGATGCCACACAAGCCAGTTGTCACAGAGATCAGAAAATCTCCATCCTATGGCAGAGATCCCTGACCTCCTTCCACCTCCTAAACGTCAGCGACAAAACTCAAATGGCAGCAACTGTCATCTGCTTGCAATGTTGCAGGATCCATTTGCACAGAATGAGTACTGCACATTCACAAAGTACTGAACATTGGTACTTTGCACATGATAGCCAGGAGCAACCACATAAAATGAAGTATCAAACCAAAAAAACTGCAAAGGAATGCAAGTCAGAAATCATATTTATTGGTGGAAGAATGAGGGGGAGAGGGAAGGAGAAGGAAGAGAGTTATACTTTTACAGATAAATAGAGAGACTGAGTCAAAAAGAACCAAAGCCAAATATAAATACAAATAGACATTAACAGATAGATTATTTGAAATAAGGCAAAAGATGGTATCCTATTAGCTACAGTCATTGACCATGGGTAATTAGTGTGCCGGGCTATCCAATTAGTTCCGATAAGCTGGCGCGAGGCATGGCTTATCAGGGATTTTGTTTTCTCTCAGGCAGGCAAAGCCAAATCCCGATTCTAGCGAAAACACTCAGGTTTCACTGAACTTATGTGTTTTAGGTAGGAAAGGTATTATTTTGTGGCAATCTAATTGGTTAGCCAAAAATTGGAAGTCAAAAATATTACATAGAGAGAACATAAAAACTCCACACATTATGAGTCGCTATGCTTGTGAATACGCACGACGTGCACAGCAATATATGGTAACATACGCATTTACACAGACATGCCACAAAGATATATTCAACACATATTTCATACAGCACATAAATTAAACATATCAAGCACTAGACATTATAAGGTTTTAAATTATATAATTGAGTATAACGTCATGCATGTGTATTAATGGAATGAAGCAAGATGGACATGTCATTCTTAGTGTCAAAGTAATCAGATTAATGTGTGGATTCATTTGATGCCTGCTGTTAGATTGTAGCACATTGCAATGAGTAGTTATGATCAAATGTAGGAATATAAAGCCACAATTCTGAAGTGAACAAAAGGAGCATGTGTGGGCGGAAACCAGAGGCCAGCCCCTATGATGTCAGCTTCAAGGCTTGCATATGAACTGACCAATGACTCATTATGAATTAGAAAGTTCCCTCCCCTGGACCAATAATGGAAGGCATGTACTTCCACAACATACACAGTGTATAGCTGATCCCACACACAAGGTTTCCTGTTGTTTGCTGGGTGCTGATCGAGATGCTGTTCTGTTCAGTTGCTGTTAGCTGGTGTTGAGGGAGAGCTAAAGATGGAGGAAATGGAGCGATTAGTGCATAAAGTGCATTGAGGGAGATGGTAATTGTATGCTGGCAATAATTGTATGAATTCTTGCTTTTTATCTAATTGTACTCTGTAACTATATATATATATATATATATATTTAGCAAAGCATGTACAGGTGCGCTGGTGACTCTATGATGGACCATCCACAGACCAACCGTCCGGGTTTGGGGCACTGGTAAGTTTAATTACCGCAGCACGTTCCTCCTATAATGACTCCGAACTCCAGGAGATAAGTTTTCTACAGATAAAAATAAGGAGAAGGTGCGCTCATAGTGCAAATCAATACTTTAATGGAAAAAACACCGATAGGTATAATCCAGGACAGGTAATTCAAAGACTCGTACCCTAATTACCCACAATGTGGGCTGAATACCACATGATATAGAATTTTTCCACAAGGCTGTAGCTGTGATCGCCTACCGCAGTCCGGGACAAAGCACCGTATCCGGCCGTGAGAGAGCCAGGACCCGTCAAGCCACCGTGCTGGGGAATCATGTAGATCATCCAGTACACTTGCAGGAGAGAGACGTCAGACAGACCACGCCCCAACGCGTTTCGTGTATCACTTCGTCAGGAGGCTGGTCTGTCAATTAGCCAAAAGGATTTTATAATGGAAGAGGCCTCTCCCACCGAATGACGTCATCCTTCGATTCACAAAGCCGCCAGTTGTTACCGCTTGCTGTGATCATATTATACATAATTAAACCAAATCTAATCACTAAAAACGACATGAATATCTTTCTTGAGTTTGTTCATATAATAATCCATATGACAGTACATACAATAGTATAATATAAACTCATAGATAATACACACATAAAACACATAAAACATCATAATCAGTGTAATTGATAAAAATGACATCCTAACATACACCACTAGAATCGTTCGTCTTATTAAGATATATCCAACAATTAACCATATCTTATTGTAATCAGATTTGATGGAATCTTCTTTCGTAAGGGGTGAAGTGTAACAGAGAGAACGATCTTGTATGGTTGTTAGATAATACTTTTTTCAAGTCATATTCCTCCTCAGAAATTTAAAACATATATACTATAGTAGGCGCGAGTATATATGTTTTAAATTTCTGAGGAGGAATATGACTTGAAAAAAGTATTATCTAACAACCATACAAGATCGTTCTCTCTGTTACATTTCACCCCTTACGAAAGAAGATTCCATCAAATCTGATTACAATAAGATATGGTTAATTGTTGGATATATCTTAATAAGACGAACGATTCTAGTGGTGTATGTTAGGATGTCATTTTTATCAATTACACTGATTATGATGTTTTATGTGTTTTATGTGTGTATTATCTATGAGTTTATATTATACTATTGTATGTACTGTCATATGGATTATTATATGAACAAACTCAAGAAAGATATTCATGTCGTTTTTAGTGATTAGATTTGGTTTAATTATGTATAATATGATCACAGCAAGCGGTAACAACTGGCGGCTTTGTGAATCGAAGGATGACGTCATTCGGTGGGAGAGGCCTCTTCCATTATAAAATCCTTTTGGCTAATTGACAGACCAGCCTCCTGACGAAGTGATACACGAAATGCGTTGGGGCGTGGTCTGTCTGATGTCTCTCTCCTGCAAGTGTACTGGATGATCTACATGATTCCCCAGCACGGTGGCTTGACGGGTCCTGGCTCTCTCACGGCTGGATACGGTGCTTTGTCCCGGACTGCGGTAGGCGATCACAGCTACAGCCTTGTGGAAAAATTCTATATCATGTGGTATTCAGCCCACAGTGTGGGTAATTAGGGTACGAGTCTTTGAATTACCTGTCCTGGATTATACCTATCGGTGTTTTTTCCATTAAAGTATTGATTTGCACTATGAGCGCACCTTCTCCTTATTTTTATCTGTAGAAAATATATATATATATATATATATATATAGTACATGTGTTATATTGTATGCATACTCTTTTAATAACAAATATATACATCAATGAGCTTTGGAACTCATACAATGTGTGCGTGTACTTGTTTTCTCTTAAGGGATGTAGTGTATGCGACGTACAGTGCACTTTTATCGTATGTGGTAATAAGATGCACCTGGCATATATATTATATCAAAATATATTACATATTACATATATAACATATATTAGCGCTGGCATTTTAAAAATTTATTAGAAATTAATCGGACTCTTACAGATGGGTGCTCGTCCGGGATATCACGTTCTTAATGTTTTCACTGTACAAGCGCAGCTGTGGTCTACCAGCTAACGATTGACGCATCTTGATGCTGCCGAATCACTTGCTGTTTTGTTTTTTTGTGTTATCAGTAAGGCGCTGATATGAAATTCAAGGGACAATGTGTTTCTCACAATATTTAAAATGCTACAGCGTATTTTTATTGTTGCAAAACAAAGTTCAAATAAGTAATATTGTGTTTGATTCAGATTGGATTGTCTATCTGTTAAGTAAATTTAAAAGAGCATTTAAAAGTTAGTGCATAGATATAATATAGCTGTGTTAGCATGCTGAGGCCAGTTCGCATACTTTTAAAATCAGGCCTAAAGTAACTTATGGTGTTTGTATAGTTGGTGATTTCTGTGTGACAAAGGAGCTGGCCACATGGTGTCCTCCATTTTGAGCTAGCCACATGGTGTCCTCCATTTTGGGCTAGCCACATGGCCTGTCCACCATCTTGTTCAAGCACATGGATGGGAATAAGGGGGAGGAGCAGTGGCCATTTTAGGAAGGCCACTTTATCTAACCTAGCTAAATTGCTGACTTTTAGTCTGGTTAAAACAATCAGTTTCCTTTGTCACAAACAACATATATGTACAAATCCAACACCATTAATAATCTACCAATGAATTTATTTAACCCATGCCATAGTCAATTACAAATAGTTTCAATTGGGCCTAGTGAGAGTTAATAGTGAAATGAATACTTGATGTAAGAAATTACACACAGATATAAAAAAAAGGTATTTTCTTTTTTTTTTCTTTCCAAGAATTGGTAGATTGGTAGATTTGGTAGATTTCATAGCCGGAGACGGCTTCATTATAACCTGTGGGCAGCCACGCGGGTGATCTCCGGTATGGAAGCCGCGGCTAGCGGCTTCACGCTGGGACACGCGGCTAAGGGGAGACACGCGGGTGATCTCCGGCACAGGAACCGCGGCTAGCGGCTTCACGCTGGGACATGCGACTAAGGGGAGACACAGGCGGAGGCAGCCCTCAGCTTCATGGGAGATGGCACACATGTGCAGAGGGTCCCACTGTGGGGTACCGCTGTCTGTGACTAACTTTAATAAGGAGACACTGAGCAGTTCAACTGTGTAAAACTGATACGTGTAGATAGTTATATATGGGGATACAGGATGGTTATTATCACACTGCCAGCATTTGATGCTGGAATATCCATGCATGTGATTATCATATACAGGTTGAGTATCCCATATCCAAATATTCCGAAATACGGAATATTCCGAAATACGGACTTTTTTGAGTGAGAGTGAGATAGTGAAACCTTTGTTTTTTGATGTCTCAATGTACACAAACTTTGTTTAATACACAAAGTTATTAAAAATATTGTATTAAATGACTTTCAGGCTGTGTGTATAAGGTGTATATGAAACATAAATGAATTGTGTGAATGGAGACACACTTTGTTTAATGCACAAAGTTACAAAAAATATTGGCTAAAATGACCTTCAGGCTGTGTGTATAAGGTGTATATGTAACATAAATGCATTCTGTGCTTAGATTTAGGTCCCATCACCATGATATCTCATTATGGTATGCAATTATTCCAAAATACGGAAAAATCCGATATCCAAAATACCTCTGGTCCCAAGCGTTTTGGATAAGGGATACTCAACCTGTATAAATAACTGGTGATTACCAGCATATTAACTAACCCTCCAAATGATATGTGGAATATGATGGAGATGTATTATTAATAAAATATAAAGGCATAGCACAGTGCTATACCAAACAAAGCACTGTGACTCAAAACATATCATAGAAATATATAGATCACAGAGAGGAAGTGTTAATAATTGAAGCTCCCCATGATAAGTGGACTACACATCTACTAGATGTGGATAGCATGTGATTATAAGTGAGAACAACTGGTTACCATATTCTATACTACACAGTGAAACTGTATTGACTCAAGGGAAGAAACACATTTGTAATACTCCCTGAAGCAACCTAGTGGTGTTGGATACCACAAGACACTCATTTAATTTATTAATCAATCAATAAATAAGGTCCACCAAATATCAAGTATAATAAAAGGAGTATTATGAGTCAGTGATGCGCACACTGACTGCATACCAATTGATAAGGATAATGGTGGCATGATAAAACCACTCACAGGAGTTATTTATCATGAGATACAGATGTATCGGTGAAAGACCCTTGGCAACTAACATTGCAACAAAAATAGAAACATCGTTAAAGAACATTAGAGTAATTGAATAAAGAATATAATACAGTGGCAAAGCTTTTTAATTCACTTTATTATAATTTTTCACACAAATTATTACACTTGCACAATATTTCTGTTATGTTTTAATTATGATAATAAAAGTTATATTTTAACATTATTGGTTATCTATCGTAAGGATATTTGACTATAAGAGAATATATTAGTCTGTGTGTGCCCATAACCGGGAATACTTATTTCTGTTTGTTCTGTACATATACGCCATTCCCAGGAGCACCTCCCTATATGTTTAAAGTATATATATATATATATAAAACACAGTAGTATCCTTATCTTGCGCCAGAGTGGAAGCAGCACAACAGGAGAGATCCCTGTTGAAAGACCTCAATAGCATACAAGATAACAACAATTTCCCAAGTGCGCTCAATAGAATGTATTTACACAGGTTCTTCCAGCGTTATTTCCATAGACATGAGTTGTATACTGGAGAATGTTTGTATCTGGGTACCTGTAACAGACACCCCTCACCAAATAGTCACCCAAACAAGAGGCCCAAGGCCAATTAGTAAAAAATTATTTTAATAACATACAATTGAACAGGTGGAATTTTCCATGTGATTCATCATATAATATTCACAATAATCTTATAAAATATCAATCAAATACAACCAATGTGTTTGGTATATTATATCAATTCTAGATACTCCCTCACCTCTTCAGGTGCGAGCTCGAGAGGGAATATCTTCACAAACTAGGTTGTAAACTTCTGACTGACAAACCCAACGCGTTTCATCTTATCGACTTCATATGGGGTAACGAATTTAAAAAGACAGGCTTATTTGTCATCAGGTTTATGTATGAAAGCCATATCTTGAATATAAAGATAATTAGATCTATAATCAAACTCCTGATGGGAGCTTAATTGACGGTTCCTTTTAGGGATACTGGCAGCCCTATATTGGTGTTTATACAAACTACCTGAAGATAATTCGGATGTTAGTCCATAAAAAATATAACTCAAAGAGTAGATCCTGGAGGATTTTGCCACTTCCACACACAGCCAAAATCCTCCAGGATCTACTCTGTGAGATTTATTGAGGAAGTGATATTACTTGCATCTTTGTGATTGCCAAACCAGCTTTATATTCTTTGAGTTATATTTTTTATGGACTAACATCAGAATCTGAAACAGTCTGGATCACAAGATCTAGATTTCATACCCAGGAAATTTACCAAAATCTCTGACATTTGACTGTCAGTACCCTAAAGGAGACTATAAATTTAGACCCCACAAGGGACCTTATTAAAGATCAATTATCTTCAGGTATTTTGTATAAACACCAATATAGGGCTGAAAGTATCCCTAAAAGGAACCATCAATTAAGCTCCCATCAGGAGTTTGATTAGAGATCTAATTATCTTTATATTCAAGATATGGCTTTCATACATAAACCTGATGACAAATAAGCCTGTCTTTTTAAATTCGTTACCCCTGATGAAGTCGATAAGACAAAACGCATTGGGTTTGTCAGTCAGAAGTTTACAACCTAGTTTGTGAAGCTATTCCCTCTCGAGTTCGCACCTGAAGAGGTGAGGGAGTATCTAGAATTTATATAATATAACAAACGCATTGGTTGTATTTGATTGACATCTTATAAGATTATTGTGAATATTATATGATGAATCACATGGAAAATTCCACCTGATCAATTGTATGTTATTAAAATAATTTTTTACGAATTGGCCATGGGTCTCTTGTTTGGGTGACTATTTGGTGAGGGGTGTCTGTTACAGGTACCCAGATACAAACATTCTCCAGTATACAACTCATGTCTATGGAAATAACGCTGGAAGAACCTGTGTAAATACATTCTATTGAGCGCACTTGGGAAATTGTTGTTATCATATATATATATATATATATATATATATTGAGTATAGAAAAAGAGGAAAAATGGCGCCCCAGGGGTTTACAAATACCCTTATACAAAGACTATTGCTTAACAGGATTTGCAATCAATATTTATACTGGTTTTTAAAACACATAACGGACTGTACTTTTCATAAAAATTTATTAAAACAATTATACAGAAACATGAAGTATATCCATCATTATTACATGTACATTATGATGTAGTTTCTCCTACAGAAATCCATCAATGGGATATGGAGGAAAGAAGGCAACCTTTCTGTTGTATCCTTATTCTTCCTCATTAAATATTCGGAGATAACATCAACAAGAAATACAGTAACCCAACGCGTTTCATCTAGGAACTAGACTTCATCAGGGGTGCGTCTAGAAATTATAGAACAACCAATCAATAAAATATATGAATACATGAAAATACATAAAAATACATAAGAAAATGTACAAACAATCCAAAAGAACAGTCCGAAAAAACAACAAAGATGGGCAAGACAAGGAAAAAAAAGAAAACATGGAATGAGCAGTTGATAATCTCACATAATTAGAAGAGACTTTAAGATGTTATTCATAAATATGGTCCACCGCAAAAGATTTTATGTTAGACATACCTTAGATAATAATGTCTATCCAAAAGAGTGATAGGCCTAGATCATTGGCCGAATAGGTTCATATGTGGGCTTCCAAATATCAATGAGGCGTGAAATAAGGGCATGGTGAAAGGTATACAAAAAGGGAGGGCCTAAACTCAGATACCACTCATTTCAAGAATCACTGGTATATAAACGCCTTCACATCTGAAATGTGAGGACTAGTCAGACCATAAAGATATGCTCTAGGAGATTACTATTAATCTTTCCATACATCATAGACCTTAACCTTCATTTAAAAAATAAAAATGGGCGTGTATTACCTCTAGTCTAATTTTTCTGTCTTTTTAGACTAGAAGTATAAAATTAATTACTTCTATATGAAGCACATGTGCTGATGAATCTGCATCTTATCAATGAAGACTCTATTCACTATTGTAATTAATCTATTAACATTAAGATTCCACAAGCACAAAATACATTAATCATAACATACCTCAGAAGTCACAATACAGGTGAAAAATGCAGAAATCTATACAGAGTCCTTATGGTATCCTATGGATATGATACCTAAAGGATTTAATTGTATAACAACAGGTAGGACCTATGTTAACTAAGTCCCAATCTGAGAACACATGTGTATAATCACACTAATTAAAACCAATTGACCCAGGGATATATGGAAACAGACAGCAAATACTCTAAAGAAACCACCACTTAATTACCAACAGGTGGACAATGAAAGGAAGCTGTGCTAGGAGTATAAGATTGCACAGCCCAGCATGAAGGCTTAAAAATAAAAATATATATCAGCAATTTAACAAAGTATGAATACATATTTGTGTAAAAAGAAATCCAGCATCAACTTAAGCTAAATAGAGCCTGGTGTAGAATGTCATAAAGACAAGTTTTCCTTACCTTCCAAATAGTGATCAGCAGTGAGCCAGTGATCATGCAATGAAGCATGGAGGCTAAGTGCATGTTTATATAGAAGGAACTTTGATGACCTCACTTCCTTCAGTGATACTAATTAGTGTTTAAATGACTGTGAGTAACTAGTATTATGAAGTAAAAAAGGGGATCTTTATAAATCCCCTATAGCAATGTAAGTATATAATTATTTTACAACTAGTGAAAATTACCATAAACCTAAAGTTAAGCCACATATAATTGAATTAATTGGCTTTCCCAAAATACCCTGTTGTGGCTAGTATCTATGTGAAATAAATGTGGTTCTGATTGACAGCTAACGGAGCCTATAGAGAAGTGAATGGGAGTGGAGGCGGGACATAAACTTTTCACACTTATTCTAATTGGTGTCCGTCAGGACAGGCCTCCCCAGCAAGGCGACTTCGGTTGTCCATAGCAACTCCAAACGCGCTGCACTCAGTCGCGCCGTCGTACAGATGGGTAACAATCGACGTGCAAGCCCTTTATACCTCCATCCCACATTCTAAGGGATTAAAAGCAGTTGAGAGAATCCTTATGGACTATGACAGCGTTTCTAACGACGAGAGGGAATTCTTAATAGAAGGTATCTGGTTTGTTTTACATCGAAACTACTTTGAGTTTGAAGGACAGTATTACCTTCAGAAACAGGGGACCGCGATGGGGACCAAGTTTGCCCCATCGTATGCTAACATCTATATGGACCAGTGGGAACAGGAGTACATATATACCAAGGAGAAGTTTAAACATTCTAACATTAAGTTCTATAAAAGATACATCGACGATTTGATCCTAATTTGGGACGGTCAACTAGAGACACTCGTCAGTTTTATCTCCTGTATCCAAGATAACCCCTATAATCTGAGGTTCACATACAAGCAACATCCTTCAACGATAGATTATGTTGATATCCTCCTTAACATTGATGCAGATGGATTACTGAATACAAAAACCCATTTTAAAGAAACAAATGCCAACTGTTTCATACCACGTAACAGTTGCCATCTCACTAGATGGAAGACAACAGTACCTTTTTCACAGTTTACTAGAATGCGAAAAAATTGTAACAACATGGTCAGCTACTGGGAACAATCCTCTGCATTAGTAGAACAGTTCGTTGATAGGGGATATGAAGATTCCGAGCTACGTAGGGATCAAATTCGGGCATCCGAGTTAGATAGAGACAGATTTTTCACAACCGAAAGAAAAACTAAGGACCATCTAAAGAATGAGAGACCCTTCATTACACAATACAATCAAGAAAATGGGAAAATCAGACACATTTTGAATAAACACTGGCATCTGCTACGTAAGGATCCTATACTTGGACCACATCTATCAGAAAGACCTAATATGGTATTCAGGAAGTCTAATAACCTTAAGAATATTCTGGCACCCAGTAAACTACATCCCTGCCAACCAATCAGTGATAATACTGCTAAACACCCTTTAATGTCACAAACAGGGCTATTTCCCTGTAATAGATGTATATGCTGTCGACATATTGATAAGAAAGCCTTTTGCTGGAAAGACAAAAGAATGAGAACTCATAAGTTGAAGTCAATTGTTACTTGTAACACAAATTACGTCATTTACAAAATCTGCTGTACCTGTAAGCTTTCGTATATCGGTAAGACTAAGAGAAGTCTAAAAATAAGAATTCAAGAACACCTGCGGAATATCAAAAATAAAGTCCAGAACCACAGCCTCCCCAGACATTTCCAAGAATACCACAACTCAGATATTCAGGAGATGACGTTTACAGTCCTAGATCATATTCAGGAAAGTAAAAGGGGTGGGGATAGAGATATACGCTTGGCCCAAAGAGAATCATATTGGATTTACACATTGAATACGCTTATTCCGCATGGGCTCAACGAGAATATAGATATGACCTGCTTTTTATAGAAAGTGAAATCCATATTCTTCTTTTTCTCTTTCTTTCCTCCCTGAGATTTTTTTAGACCTGTCCTTATTCAGCTTGTTAATAGCCAATAGGTGTCTAGTTTACCTCTCTGAGCCTTGGTTAGGGATCTGTAGAACCAATAATATGTCGACCAGTGGGAGGTCCTTATGATTACCATCACATTAATTATTCATTTACAATTGTTAGGTGTTAATTTGTCAAATGGTGTGTATACTAAAAAAAAAAAAAAAATTCTGTAAAAATAGAGCCTTGTCTATTATGTCATTTTAAGACTAAGAAATATCAATATTTCAATTGATTCCTTAGATATTTTGCTACTTTACCACTTATTGTCACGTATAGAGAATTCATATTACTGCTATTCTACAAAGTTCCTTCTGTATATAGTGAGATCTAATAAGACTAACAGTACAACTATATTTTGAGTTAAATACTCATAGTTCCTGATGAATCTATCTAAACAGCGCATTTATGGATGTATGATGTACTTATAAGTCACTGTTGCCGATTGATACAATCTGTGGGTGTCCCACAGAATGTGACTCCTATTGAGGAACTGAGGACGTAAGGGTCACCATTGTGACGGAACGCAAGCCGTCTCGTCCCAACGTCTTCCGGTCACGTGACGCGGTCAGTCTCCCTGACTTCCCGGTCTGACTAACAACCCGTGGCGCCTGATGATGGGGCTTTCAGCTCCAGCGTCGGCGCGACTGAGTGCAGTGCGTTTGGAGTTGCTATGGGCAACCGAAGTCGCCTTGCTGGGGAGGCCTGTCCTGACGGACACCAATTAGAATAAGTGTGAAAAGTTTATGTCCCGCCTCCACTCCCATTCACTTCTCTATAGGCTCCGTTAGCTGTCAATCAGAACCACATTTATTTCACATAGATACTATCCACAACAGGGTATTTTGGGAAAGCCAATTAATTAAATTATATGTGGCTTAACTTTAGATTTATGGTAATTTTCACTAGTTGTAAAATAATTATATACTTACATTGCTATAGGGGATTTATAAAGATCCCCTTTTTTACTTCATAATACTAGTTATTCACAGTCATTTAAACACTAATTAGTATCACTGAAGGAAGTGAGGTCATCAAAGTTCCTTCTATATAAACATGCACTTAGCCTCCATGCTTCATTGCATGATCACTGGCTCACTGCTGATCACTATTTGGAAGGTAAGGAAAACTTGTCTTTATGACATTCTACACCAGGCTCGATTTAGCTTAAGTTGATGCTGGATTTCTTTTTACACAAATATGTATTCATACTTTGTTAAATTGCTGATATATATTTTTATTTTTAAGCCTTCATGCTGGGCTGTGGTATCTTATACTCCTAGCACAGCTTCCTTTCATTGTCCACCTGTTGGTAATTAAGTGGTGGTTTCTTTAGAGCAGGCATGCCCAAACTGCGGCCCTCCAGCTGTTGTGAAACTACACATCCCAGCATGCCCTGACACAGCTTTAGCATTCTCTGACAGCAAAACTGTGTCAGGGCATGCTGGGATAGGTAGTTTCACAACAGCTGGAGGGCCGCAGTTTGGACATGCCTGCTTTAGAGTATTTGCTGTCTGTTTCCATATATCCCTGGGTCAATTGGTTTTAATTAGTGTGATTATACACATGTGTTCTCAGATTGGGACTTAGTTAACATAGGTCCTAACTGTTGTTATACAATTAAATCCTCTAGGTATCATATCCATAGGATACCATAAGGACTCTGTATAGATTTCTGCATTTTTCACCTGTATTGTGACTTCTGAGGTATGTTATGATTAATGTATTTTGTGCTTGTGGAATCTTAATGTTAATAGATTAATTACAATAGTGAATAGAGTCTTCATTGATAAGATGCAGATTCATCAGCACATGTGCTTCATATAGAAGTAATTAATTTTATACTTCTAGTCTAAAAAGACAGAAAAATTAGACTAGAGGTAATACACACCCATTTTTATTTTTTAAATGAAGGTTAAGGTCTATGATGTATGGAAAGATTAATAGTAATCTCCTAGAACATATCTTTATGGTCTGACTAGTCCTCACATTTCAGATGTGAAGGCGTTTATATACCAGTGATTCTTGAAATGAGTGGTATCTGAGTTTAGGCCCTCCCTTTTTGTATACCTTTCACCATGATAAGGTGAGACACTAACAAATGCTAATTAACTCATTAGGTCCTCCATGTGTGCATGAAGTTGCCGATTCCTCTTTTTTTCATACGAATGCTTCCCTTTTGAGCTCTTCGTAATCTGAGTTACCAGATTCACGAGGTATGTTGTACATTATTCAACCTCTACGGTTTAATTGAATTTAGATAATAGATCCCTTCAAGAACTTGTTATATTCCCAATTAGGCTGACTTCTTTGTTGTTTTTTCGGACTGTTCTTTTGGATTGTTTGTACATTTTCTTATGTATTTTTATGTATTTTCATGTATTCATATATTTTATTGAATGGTTGTTCTATAATTTCTAGACGCACCCCTGATGAAGTCTAGTTCCTAGACGAAACGCGTTGGGTTATTGTATTTCTTGTTGATGTTATCTCCGAATATTTAATGAGGAAGAATAAGGATACAACAGAAAGGTTGCCTTCTTTCCTCCATATCCCATTGATGGATTTCTGTAGGAGAAACTACATCATAATGTACATGTAATAATGATGGATATACTTCATGTTTCTGTATAATTGTTTTAATAAATTTTTATGAAAAGTACAGTCCGTTATGTGTTTTAAAAACCTGTATAAATATTGATTGCAAATCCTGTTAAGCAATAGTCTTTGTATAAGGGTATTTGTAAACCCCTGGGGCGCCATTTTTCCTCTTTTTCTATACTCAATATATATATATATATATATATATATATATATATATATATGATAACTACAATTTCCCAAGTGCGCTCAATAGAATGTATTTACACAGGTTCTTCCAGCGTTATTTCCATAGACATGAGTTGTATACTGGAGAATGTTTGTATCTGGGTACCTGTAACAGACACCCCTCACCAAATAGTCACCCAAACAAGAGGCCCAAGGCCAATTAGTAAAAAATTATTTTAATAACATACAATTGAACAGGTGGAATTTTCCATGTGATTCATCATATAATATTCACAATAATCTTATAAGATGTCAATCAAATACAACCAATGCGTTTGTTATATTATATCAATTCTAGATACTCCCTCACCTCTTCAGGTGCGAGCTCGAGAGGGAATAGCTTCACAAACTAGGTTGTAAACTTCTGACTGACAAACCCAATGCGTTTCGTCTTATCAACTTCATCAGGGGTAACGAATTTAAAAAGACAGGCTTATTTGTCATCAGGTTTATGTATGAAAGCCATATCTTGAATATAAAGATAATTAGATCTCTAATCAAACTCCTGATGGGAGCTTAATTGATGGTTCCTTTTAGGGATACTTTCAGCCCTATATTGGTGTTTATACAAACTACCTGAAGATAATTGATCTTTAATAAGGTCCCTTGTGGGGGCTAAACTTATAGTCCCCTTAGGGCACTGACAGTCAAATGTCAGAGATTTTGGTAAATTTCCTGGGTATGAAATCTAGATCTTGTGATCCAGACTGTTTCAGATTCTGATGTTAGTCCATAAAAAATATAACTCAAAGAATATATAGCTGGTTTGGCAATCACAAAGATGCAAGTAATATCACTTCCTCAATAAATCTCACAGAGTAGATCCTGGAGGATTTTGGCTGTGTGTGGAAGTGGCAAAATCCTCCAGGATCTACTCTTTGAGTTATATTTTTTATGGACTAACATCCGAATTATCTTCAGGTAGTTTGTATAAACATCCAAAGATACAATATGTCAAATGAAAAATGGCGCTCCTTTCTGTTCACTTTGTTCCTCAAAAAGAAAGAGATAAGTACATCATGGTGTAGTATATTCAAATTGCGACACTTCCTCTTTTTATGACTAAAAAATAAATTTCTTTTCACAAATAAATTATCAAGGCACTTCCCAAAAAGTGACAAATTTAGCACACCTGGGTTGGTCACCTTATGGAAATATAATTACCTCTATCTATCCCTCAAACCAATGAGGTATATGCGTGTGAATTAAATCACCCAGCAGAAAAAAACCATAGAGTTTTCCCAAATCGTGAATAGAAGGTAGAAGGTATCCCCTTATGGTGTTGTAATTACCTCTAAGCACCCCTCAGATTAATGAGGTATATGCGTGTGATGGGTTCACCCACCAGGGATGAACCTGAAAAAGTTGCTTAGGATAGTGGATAGATGATAGTAGATCCCTTACATCCGTGTCAATCACCTTATGGTAGTCTAATTACCTCTGTATACCCCTCAAACCAATGAGGTATATGCGTATGAATATTTCACCCAGCAAGATTCGGAACACAGGGGTTTCTTAAAATCAGATTCTTTTATTGTAATCCTCCCAGTGGGCTTGTAAAAGAGAGGATACTCACATAGCATAATACTGTTTTTTTAATATCCAATTTAAAAGACAGACAATAAAAATTACATTTAAAAGGGGGATTCACTGATGAGTCAAAACGCCTACCAGATGTTAAATAACCAGTGCAGGGAATAGAAAAAGCTGAAAGTCCTCTAGGAGTCCCGGTTACTCCGTTTAGAAATCCAGTTCCTCTCTCCAAAAGGTAGGTCCGTCTATGTCCCAAACAGATAGTCCCCGCCGTCAGCAACGCGTTTCGGTCTCCCTTCCTCAGGCTTCCGGTATCTGTCCTCTACACAACAAACCCTATTTAAAGGGCTTGGTGATTACTGGGAATCCGCCGCAGGCGGCCGTGGAACACATGACGCGCGGCACGGCTTTCCGGAGGAAGTTCTTATTTCGTCACTTCCTAGTTAGTCCGTGGAACGCAACATGCGCTCCACGTGTCCGCCAGCGCCGGCCTCCATACTTCCTCATTGATTTGAAAAAATACATAGATCCTTCTAAACTAGCAATGAAAACAAAACAAAACAAAAATGTCAAGCACATATAAGGGGAAAGTTGGGGATACTTTAATTTAGCTATAATGCAAATAATTTGAGACACGGATTTTTTATTATTATTACTCTTCCAGAAAACATTTTAGTTCGAAGTCCGCATTCAATCCCTTTGGAAATAACGTTTCCAGATTGAATACCCACTTCATTTCTGTTTTTGATAAAACATTCTCTAAATTCCTGGATCTCCAATTAGGGGTGATTTGTTCTATTGCCCAGAAAGATAGAATCTTTTTTTCGTCACATCCATGTTTTTCTTTAAAGTGACGTGACAAAGGATGGGTTAAGAGACCCTTTTTTATGTTATAAATGTGCTCTGAAATACGCTTTTTTAAAGGTCTTGAGGTCTTCCCTATGTATAGGAGACCACATGCACATTTTATAACATAAATGACATTCTTTGAGTCACAAGTCAGAAATTGTTTTATTTTATAGTTTTTTTCGTTGTGCTCAAACTCAGTCAATTTTCTACTGTTTTTATTATTATTATATATTGCTCTACATGGCATGCAGTTTCCACATCGATGAAAACCAATATTTCTGATGCTACCCCTTTTTTCCTCAAAGGGGTAGCATCAGAAATATTGGTTTTCATCGATGTGGAAACTGCATGCCATGTAGAGCAACATATAATAATAATAAAAACAGTAGAAAATTGACTGAGTTTGAGCACAACGAAAAAAACTATAAAATAAAACAATTTCTGACTTGTGACTCAAAGAATGTCATTTATGTTATAAAATGTGCATGTGGTCTCCTATACATAGGGAAGACCTCAAGACCTTTAAAAAAGCGTATTTCAGAGCACATTTATAACATAAAAAAGGGTCTCTTAACCCATCCTTTGTCACGTCACTTTAAAGAAAAACATGGATGTGACGAAAAAAAGATTCTATCTTTCTGGGCAATAGAACAAATCACCCCTAATTGGAGATCCAGGAATTTAGAGAATGTTTTATCAAAAACAGAAATGAAGTGGGTATTCAATCTGGAAACGTTATTTCCAAAGGGATTGAATGCGGACTTCGAACTAAAATGTTTTCTGGAAGAGTAATAATAATAAAAAATCCGTGTCTCAAATTATTTGCATTATAGCTAAATTAAAGTATCCCCAACTTTCCCCTTATATGTGCTTGACATTTTTGTTTTGTTTTGTTTTCATTGCTAGTTTAGAAGGATCTATGTATTTTTTCAAATCAATGAGGAAGTATGGAGGCCGGCGCTGGCGGACACGTGGAGCGCATGTTGCGTTCCACGGACTAACTAGGAAGTGACGAAATAAGAACTTCCTCCGGAAAGCCGTGCCGCGCGTCATGCGTTCCACGGCCGCCTGCGGCGGATTCCCAGTAATCACCAAGCCCTTTAAATAGGGTTTGTTGTGTAGAGGACAGATACCGGAAGCCTGAGGAAGGGAGACCGAAACGCGTTGCTGACGGCGGGGACTATCTGTTTGGGACATAGACGGACCTACCTTTTGGAGAGAGGAACTGGATTTCTAAACGGAGTAACCGGGACTCCTAGAGGACTTTCAGCTTTTTCTATTCCCTGCACTGGTTATTTAACATCTGGTAGGCGTTTTGACTCATCAGTGAATCCCCCTTTTAAATGTAATTTTTATTGTCTGTCTTTTAAATTGGATATTAAAAAAACAGTATTATGCTATGTGAGTATCCTCTCTTTTACAAGCCCACTGGGAGGATTACAATAAAAGAATCTGATTTTAAGAAACCCCTGTGTTCCGAATCTTGCTGGGTGAAATATTCATACGCATATACCTCATTGGTTTGAGGGGTATACAGAGGTAATTAGACTACCATAAGGTGATTGACACGGATGTAAGGGATCTACTATCATCTATCCACTATCCTAAGCAACTTTTTCAGGTTCATCCCTGGTGGGTGAACCCATCACACGCATATACCTCATTAATATGAGGGGTACTTAGAGGTAATTACAACACCATAAGGGGATACCTTCTACCTTCTATTCACGATTTGGGAAAACTCTATGGTTTTTTTCTGCTGGGTGATTTAATTCACACGCATATACCTCATTGGTTTGAGGGATAGATAGAGGTAATTATATTTCCATAAGGTGACCAACCCAGGTGTGCTAAATTTGTCACTTTTTGGGAAGTGCCTTGATAATTTATTTGTGAAAAGAAATTTATTTTTTAGTCATAAAAAGAGGAAGTGTCGCAATTTGAATATACTACACCATGATGTACTTATCTCTTTCTTTTTGAGGAACAAAGTGAACAGAAAGGAGCGCCATTTTTCATTTGACATATTGTATCTTTGGAAGTCTGTATTTGAAAGAACGGTGGTATCTTTTTATTGTCATATGAAGGCTGTCACCATATTTCTGTTTATTTAGAGCGCTAGGAATTGTCACCCTTTTTACTTTGAGTTTGTATAAACACCAATATAGGGCTGCCAGTATCCCTAAAAGGAACCGTCAATTAAGCTCCCATCAGGAGTTTGATTATAGATCTAATTATCTTTATATTCAAGATATGGCTTTCATACATAAACTTGATGACAAATAAGCCTGTCTTTTTAAATTTGTTACCCCATATGAAGTCGATAAGATGAAACGCGTTGGGTTTGTCAGTCAGAAGTTTACAACCTAGTTTGTGAAGATATTCCCTCTCGAGCTCGCACCTGAAGAGGTGAGGGAGTATCTAGAATTTATATAATATAACAAACGCAATGGTTGTATTTGATTGATATTTTATAAGATTATTGTGAATATTATATGATGAATCACATGGAAAATTCCACCTGTTCAATTGTATGTTATTAAAATATTTTTTTACTAATTGGCCTTGGGCCTCTTGTTTGGGTGACCATTTGGTGAGGGGTGTCTGTTACAGGTACCCAGATACAAACATTCTCCAGTATACAACTCATGTCTATGGAAATAACGCTGGAAGAACCTGTGTAAATACATTCTATTGAGCGCACTTGGGAAATTGTTGTTATCTTGTATGCTATTGAGGTCTTTCAACAAGGATCTCTCCTGTTGTGCTGCTTCCACTCTGGCACAAGATAAGGATACTACTGTGTTTTTTTATATATATATATATATATATATATACTTTAAACATATAGGGAGGTGCTCCTGGGAATGGCGTATATGTACAGAACAAACAGAAATAAGTATTCCCTGTTATGGGCACACACAGACTAATATATTCTCTTATAGTCAAATATCCTTACGATAGATAACCAATAATGTTAAAATTTAACTTTTATTATCATCATTAAAACATAACAGAAATATTGTGCAAGTGTAATAATTTGTGTGAAAAATTATAATAAAGTGAATTAAAAAGCTTTGCCACTGTATTATATTCTTTATTCAATTACTCTAATGTTCTTTAACAATGTTTCTATTTTTGTTGCAATGTTAGTTGCCAAGGGTCTTTCACCAATACAACTGTATCTCAGGATAAATAACTCCTGTGAGTGGTTTTATCATGCCACCATTATCCTTATCAATTGGTATGCAGTCAGTGTGCGCATCACTGACTCATAATACTCCTTTTATTATAATTGATATTTGGTGGACCTTATTTATTGATTGATTAATAAATTAAATGAGTGTCTTGTGGTATCCAACACCAATAGGTTGCTTCATGGAATATTACAAATGTGTTTCTTCCCTTGAGTCAATACAGTTTCACTGTGAAGTATAGAATATGGTAACCAGTTGTTCTCACTTATAATCACATGCTATCCACATCTAGTAGATGTGTAGTCCACTTATCATGGGGAGCTTAAATTATTAACACTTCCTCTCTGTGATCTATATATTTCTATGATATGTTTTTGAGTCACAGTGCTTTGTTTGGTATAGCACTGTGCTATGCCTTTATATTTTATTAATAATACATCTCCGGGGTCTCTGCTGAGCTCCGGCCGGCAATACATTAAAATACACCCCTGAGCTAGATTTGGAGGCTCACCTGCAAGGGAATAGTCCCCTAAGCCTTGCCACATCACCCTGCACCCGGAGGAAGAGGCTGCGGAATCGGGGGGACCCTGCGTTGCCCCCTGCGGATTGCGGCCTACCTCCGCCCCAGAAGCCGGGGCCTCGATTTTGGAGCGGGGCCGGCGATCCGTGGGACCCGGTGCGGCGACCCTACGGACTCCCTCCCCCACCTGAAAGGCACTCCCTAACACCAAAGGACTCACCCATCGGGCGCTGGCCCTCACGGGAAACCGGTGACCGGACGATCTGCGGGAGGTGAGGGCCGAGACGTGTGTGGCTGGCGGCCGGCGGCCATCTTGTGGTTGGCGCCACCCGGCCTTTGGACTCTACCTAGCCAATCCCCGGCCTCTCCGGGCACCTGCCCTTCAACCCCCGTCTCACACTTCATTGCTGGCAAGATCTCTCCCCCCGCTGGCGGGGATCAACGACCGGGGGACCTCCGGAGGGCCTGTATCTCGCTGATAAGCGGCGGCCATCTTGGGACTGGCGCAGCACTCATCTCACTCCCTGACTGGGGCTGGCTGTAACTAGGGCTCATTCTTGTGGCGAATACTGGAATAGTCAGCTCACAGCCACTATACCTATATTTCTATAACCCTGCCTGTTCTCATATCTCCTGTTTGGCAGCCGGGAAGGAGTCATTATATTACACCTTAAAACAACAGGTGTGATGCTTTAACGGCCCTGCCTCCATCTGCTGTGCCCGGAAGCTGCGGACTCGTTGCTGTGGATGCCCGGCTCCCGCTGCCTCACACTGAGCCTTTTGACATATACGACATGCTGCTGTGACGTTCAGGAGTATCACACTGTGACACCTTTAACACGTTGTTTCTGGCAAATCCGATCCGCTACGTCCTGATATGCCTGCTATCTTCATAGCAATGTAACTTTCCAATACCCTCCCGACGCTGATGTGACCTTCATTAAACTGCTCACTGCGCCCTACATGGCTTCTACTCTACGTATCTCTTTCTAGCGACTTCATATGGAGAAATTCCTGGTGTCCACCCCAATGTCCTCGACTGGTCCTATTTTAAGCGCACGTGAGGACACATCCCACAGAAATTCCTCGGACTCCGACTGCTCCACCACCCGATCTCGGTCCCAAAGAAAACGTACTAATGCTACAACTACTAAACCGCCTAAAATGAAACCCACTGACATTGCTGCAGTTCTTGGACCTCTCTTACACGAAAAACTGGCGGGCCTTAAAGAAGCTATTGATTCCACCTTGGCCCAGCTGACTCAACACAGTAGCCGTTTGGATGATGTCGAGCAGAGGGTCTCCACATTGGAGGATGATCTACAAGCCGCACAGTCTACTATAAAGACCCAGACCACGGAAATCAAAGGCCTCACGGAAAAACTCGACGACTTGGAAAATCGGAGCCGTCGGCCCAACCTGAGGGTGGTGGGCATCCCGGAGTCGGTGAGGGGCCACGCGCTGCTGGACCTTCTATCCAACTGGCTACCCGACAAATTAGGTATGGACCTTCAGAGTTCACCTCTGGCCATTGAAAGGGCACACAGAATTGGCCCTGAACGCAGAGAATCCGCGGGACGCCCTAGACCTGTTATCCTACGGATTCTAAACTACGCGGATAAAGCCAGGCTCTTAGACCATTACCGAAAGTCAGAGAACCTCCTCTATAAGGGAGAAAGACTGCTCATCTTCCAGGACTTCTCCACTCATGTCGCCAACAAGCACAGAGAGTTCGCCCCGATTTGCAAGCGACTGTTTGAAGACAACGTCAAGTTCTCACTGTTATACCCTGCTCGTCTTCGGGTCTTTGTCAATGGAAAACCATGCTTCTTTGATGATCCGATGGCAGCAAAGACCCATTTTGCACACCCTGACACTTGACTGTCCACCCTTACTTAAAGCTTGCATATCTTTATAACCGCTTTAATAAATAGGTCACACAATGTTCGGGATATGATTTAGGCATGCTATTTGCGCATGCTGGAGGCTATGCCTCCCATTGTTCTATGTCTGTTAGTTTGATATTTTTATCTGTTTGTTTGTTTGCTCGTTCTGCCTGCTGGGATAATGTGTCTCGATCCTCCATAGGTTGGCCCCTCCTTGCTCATTGGGACGGGGGGGGGGCACCATTTCACCTATACGATTTTGATATTCTGCTTTCCATCTACGGGGGTAGGATAGCATAGCTACCCATGCTGCCACTCAGACCTCAACTCCGGTGACAGCCCCACTTTTAGATTTTAATATAGTTTCGTGGAATGTAGAGGGTCTCAACAGCCCCATTAAACGCAAGAAGGTGACTGCACACCTCTCTCGCCTGTCCCCCCAAGTCGTGTTCCTACAAGAAACACACTGGGTGCATGATTCCCCTGTGTCACTAAAAGCCCCCTGGATTGGGGAATGTATATCTGCTCCTTACACCAATAAAACCAGAGGGGTTGCTATACTCTTTCATAGAAATCTTCAATTCTCCATCCTTAAAAAATATATCGACCCAGAGGGCAGATTTATCCTCCTAGATGTCTCCATCGACAATGTGATATATACCTTTTTGAATCTGTATGCACCCACTGGCTCTAACAATCTCTTCTTTGCAGATATCCTTCAGAGAGTCCTGTCCTGGGGCGGCAAAAATTTAATTTTAGGGGGAGATTTCAACACGGTCGTTGATCCATCCATGGACAGGTCGGGGGTGAGTACCAAAAAACCCGGATCCTCTTCTACTCTGCTTTCCTCTCTTTGCTCTCAACTTACCTTACTAGACCCTTGGCGTACACACCATCCCCTTCAACGGGATTATTCTTTTTATTCACACCCGCACTCCACCCACTCTCGCATTGACTATCTATTTCTATCTAAACACCTTTTCTTTAAAGTCACCCACACCTCAATCAAGGACATTATTATTTCAGACCACGCCCCCATCACCCTGTCCCTACATTTATCTCTACCCCAGAACATTTCTAAATGTTGGAGATTCCCAGCATATCTCATACACTCAGAGGATTTCTTATTACATCTCAAACATTCCTGGCATAATTATACTACTGATAACTTGGATCAAATTTCTAACACTCCACTCTTTTGGGGGGCCTCTAAGGCAGTCCTTTGAGGCCATATTATTTCCTATGTTAATTCTAAGCGTAAGAAATTCAACACCAAATTGCAGGAACTTAGCGCGGCTCTCACACTCGCATATCGCACCTACAAACAATGCGACAATCCTACCCATAGAGAAACGTACCTCATGGCAAAACAAATCTATGATACCTTTCTCACCGAACAGGCCCAGATCAGCTATGATTACGGTAGAAACAGGTTCCATAGGTGGGGGAACAAGTCTGGCAGACTCTTGGCCAACTTGGTTAGGGGGCCCCGAAACAAAACATGGGTTAACTCGTTGCACAGCTCTGGAGGTGTTCTCTCTGATCCCACTGACATTTGCTCGGCTTTCATGAGGTTCTATAAATCCTTATATACTGCCGACACTGATAACGCAACTGATGGTCAACTATTCCTGGTTGAGGCGCAGTTACCAAGGCTGGAGGTGGAGGAAAGGGACTCGCTGGATGCTCCCATAACTGACGATGAGGTACGGGCCACCATTAAGTCCTTACCCAATGGAAAGAGCCCTGGCCCTGACGGCTTCAGTGCCGAATTTTATAAGATGCTGGATGCCGATATACTCCCTACATTAACACGATTATATAACCACATCCTAACAACAGGGGAGACTCCCCTTCGTTTTAACGAAGCCAAGCTTATAGTACTCGCAAAACCGGGTAAAGATCCTGCCCAAGTAGGGTCATACCGCCCCATTTCACTCCTCAATCAGGACTTTAAAATATTGACCAAAATCATAGCTAATAGGTTGCAAGCATATCTACCCCGCCTTATCTCACCCGCGCAGATGGGGTTTGTCAAGGGTAGACAATCCACACGAGGAGTGCGAGCGGCCCTGACTGCGATATCTCACACCCGCTTCAATCAGGCCAAAAACAACATCATTGTGAATTTCGACGCAGAGAAGGCGTTTGACAAAATTGCCTGGCCTCACCTATCCCGAATACTCGCCCACCAGGGATTCGGCGCAGCGTTTTGCAACTTGGTTCAGACCTTGTACAATAACCCAGTGGCACAGGTCTTAGTCAACAATGTGACATCTCCACCCTTCACGTTGGAAAGAGGCACTAGACAAGGATGCCCCTTATCTCCCCTCCTTTTTGACCTAGCATTAGAACCTCTTATACGCCATATTCTGCTACACCAAAACTATAGAGGCATCGAGGTGGGTACACAGGAATTACGGGTGGTGGCATTTGCAGATGACCTCCTCCTTTTTATGTCAGACCCTCACCGTACGATCCCACAGCTGATTGCTGTGATTGATCGTTTCTCCTCTTTTGCAGGGTTTTCCATTAATTACAGTAAGTCGGAGGCACTAGCCATATATGGACAGGCGAGATTAGGTTGGGGGACCACTTTTCCCTTTAAATGGGCGAATACACATATTACCTATCTAGGCGTTGCACTCCCTACTCACCCCTGCCACCTGTATAGGCTTAATATCACCCCGGTGCTCCATAAGATTAGAACCGAACTTGGTCTCTGGCAATCCCTCCCCCTTAACATGCTAGGGAGATGTAACCTATTTAAGATGGCCAGCTTCCCAAAACTCCTCTATGTTCTACAGATGACCCCCCCTTCTATTATCCAAGTCGGATATATCTTCTCTGAATACCTCTATCTCCAGATACATCTGGGCTGGTAAACATCCAAGGATTAGCATGAAAAAATTGTCCCAGACGGTACCTAGAGGAGGGATCAATTTACCTGATGTTAAACAATATAATCTTGCATGCCTCCTCCGCATTGCTATGGACTGGCTTGGAGACAATAATTACTACACAGACTCCAGCCTAGACTCTCAACTTTGCACCCCCCTTATCCCTCAGTTATCTTCTCCATGCCAAACCCTCCAAGTTGGCGCTACATATCACCACTAACTCATTACTACTCCCCATAATACAGGCGTGGCAAATGGCAAGGAAATCTCTCAATCTTCAACACCTATACTCACTCTCGATGCCCCTTATAGGCAACCTGGAGTTTCAGGAGGGAGAGGCTCTGCAACCCTTCATTGCCTGGCACTCTCTTGGCATCCGCAATCTGCGCAACTTGCTTAATTCCTCTCGCGTCCCGCTGTCTTTCGCAGAGGCACGAGGAAAATATGGCCTGCCCCCTCACCACGAGTTTGCCTACTTCCAGGCAATACATTATCTTAAAAATATACTTTCTAAATTGACGGGGAATGACTTTCTTAACTCTCTAGATACATTACTCCAATCAACATGCTACTCTATATCAACCATCTATACACGTATCCGTCATGAACTCATTCCTGACACGGACCTTCCAGAGCTGTCCCAATGGTCCTCCCACATCTCAACGGTAACCCCTGAATCCCTCCTAAATCACTTTCAACTCACCCTAAAACTTATCCCTGCAAGCTCCTATCAAGAGATGGCCTATAAAATGCTCCATAGGGCATACATCTCACCTAAACGCCGATCTTTGATGGGCATCTCAGAAGACAGCAAATGCACTAAATGCTCAACGGAGGGGGCCGACCTCTTCCATTGCTTCTGGGACTGTGCTCTGGTGTCACAGTTTTGGCATGAGGTACATCATTATGGAACCACCTCCTTAGGCATATCCTTTAGTTGCACTGTTTCTTGGGCATTGTTTGGGTGTTTGACTGACCAGCCAGACATCCCCAGGTCTAACAAAAAATTACTTATGATACTATCTGCGGCTGGCAGGAAGGCAATCCTACAACAATGGATCCACAACATACCTCCTAATCTTTCGATGGTGACCTCTAGATTATTTTTTCTATTCACCATGGACTGGCTGGAGGCCTCTATCCATAAGGAGAGGCTCACCCCTGCCCTGTTCCAATGTTGGGACACATACATTCTGACACTACCCTTACACACTAAACAAGCCATTGACAAATGCTTTCAATCTACCTCATGGTACCTCCTCCACACCTTAGCCCAACCTAACCCCTTGAACATCTGATTTACCCTCTCTCCTTTCCTTTTTCCGGATTCCTCCTCTGCTCCGTTTTACTCTCAATCGTCTACCGGGTTGACTAGAAATATGGACCCTCGATATGGGAAGATTGCTCTGTGGATGGATCGACGGCCCGTGTCCCATAGCAGGCATTACATGTTAGTTTATTTTCTTATGTTTTAGATATTATGTATATGTTGAGGGAATTCGAAATACTCTGTCCATATTGGCGGAGAACCGAGGTTTAAACCACCCCTTTTTCATCTTTAGTCTGCTCCGCTTGGAGAACTAAAACATATCCTCAATTCCCTGATATCCTTAGTTATACATGAGTTACCTTCCTTGGAAGGGTATAAAGGTTTTATGTAGAGAAAAGTTTGAAAATATGTTTTGATCTCTACCAGGTTTTATATGAGACTGAATACTTTATAACTTCCTGTCTTTTGTTTAGAGGCTTATATATAGTGCATATTATGTTGTACAATGCTAACTATATATTCCACTCGATGTCTCGAAATACTGTATATCTATTCTGTATGGTGTGAGATTATAATAAAAATAATTTAAAAAATAATAATAATACATCTCCATCATATTCCACATATCATTTGGAGGGTTAGTTAATATGCTGGTAATCACCAGTTATTTATATATGATAATCACATGCATGGATATTCCAGCATCAAATGCTGGCAGTGTGATAATAACCATCCTGTATCCCCATATATAACTATCTACACGTATCAGTTTTACACAGTTGAACTGCTCAGTGTCTCCTTATTAAAGTTAGTCACACACAGCGGTACCCCACAGTGGGACCCTCTGCACATGTGTGCCGTCTCCCATGAAGCTGAGGGCTGCCTCCGCCTGTGTCTCCCCTTAGTCGCATGTCCCAGCGTGAAGCTGCTAGCCGCGGTTCCTGTGCCGGAGATCACCCGCGTGTCTCCCCTTAGCCGCGTGTCCCAGCGTGAAGCCGCTAGCCGCGGCTCCCATACCGGAGATCACCCGCGTGGCTGCCCACAGGTTATAATGAAGCCGTCTCCGGCTATGTAATCTACCAAATCTACCAATCTACCAATTCTTGGAAAGAAAAAAAAAAGAAAATACCTTTTTTTTTATATCTGTGTGTAATTTCTTACATCAAGTATTCATTTCACTATTAACTCTCACTAGGCCCAATTGAAACTATTTGTAATTGACTATGGCATGGGTTAAATAAATGCATTGGTAGATTATTAATGGTGTTGGATTTGTACATATATGTTGTTTGTTACAAAGGAAACTGATTGTTTTAACCAGACTAAAAGTCAGCAATTTAGCTAGGTTAGATAAAGTGGCCTTTCTAAAATGGCCACTGCTCCTCCCCCTTATTCCCATCCATGTGCTTGAACAAGATGGTGGACAGGCCATGTGGCTAGCCCAAAATGGAGGACACCATGTGGCTAGCTCAAAATGGAGGACACCATGTGGCCAGCTCCTTTGTCACACAGAAATCACCAACTATACAAACACCATAAGTTACTTTAGGCCTGGTTTTAAAAGTATGCGTACTGGCCTCAGCATGCTAACACAGCTATATTATATCTATGCACTAACTTTTAAATGTTCTTTTAAATTTACTTAACAGATAGACAATCCAATCTGAATCAAACACAATATTACTTATTTGAACTTTGTTTTGCAACAATAAAAATACGCTGTAGCATTTTAAATATTGTGAGAAACACATTGTCCCTTGAATTTCATATCAGCGCCTTACTGATAACACAAAAAAACAAAACAGCAAGTGATTCGGCAGCATCAAGATGCGTCAATCGTTAGCTGGTAGACCACAGCCGCGCTTGTACAGTGAAAACATTAAGAACGTGATATCCCGGACGAGCCCCCATCTGTAAGAGTCCGATTAATTTCTAATAAATATTTAAAATGCCAGCGCTAATATATGTTATATATGTAATATGTAATATATTTTGTTATAATATATATGCCAGGTGCATCTTATTACCACATACGATAAAAGTGCACTGTACGTCGCATACACTACATCCCTTAAGAGAAAACAAGTACACGCACACATTGTATGAGTTCCAAAGCTCCTTGATGTATATATTTGTTATTAAAAGAGTATGCATACAATATAACACATGTACTATATATATATATATATATATATATAGTTACAGAGTACAATTAGATAAAAAGCAAGAATTCATACAATTATTGCCAGCATACAATTACCATCTCCCTCAATGCACTTTATGCACTAATCGCTCCATTTCCTCCATCTTTAGCTCTCCCTCAACACCAGCTAACAGCAACTGAACAGAACAGCATCTCGATCAGCACCCAGCAAACAACAGGAAACCTTGTGTGTGGGATCAGCTATACACTGTGTATGTTGTGGAAGTACATGCCTTCCATTATTGGTCCAGGGGAGGGAACTTTCTAATTCATAATGAGTCATTGGTCAGTTCATATGCAAGCCTTGAAGCTGACATCATAGGGGCTGGCCTCTGGTTTCCGCCCACACATGCTCCTTTTGTTCACTTCAGAATTGTGGCTTTATATTCCTACATTTGATCATAACTACTCATTGCAATGTGCTACAATCTAACAGCAGGCATCAAATGAATCCACACATTAATCTGATTACTTTGACACTAAGAATGACATGTCCATCTTGCTTCATTCCATTAATACACATGCATGACGTTATACTCAATTATATAATTTAAAACCTTATAATGTCTAGTGCTTGATATGTTTAATTTATGTGCTGTATGAAATATGTGTTGAATATATCTTTGTGGCATGTCTGCGTAAATGCGTATGTTACCATATATTGCTGTGCACGTTGTGCGTATTCACAAGCATAGCGACTCATAATGTGTGGAGTGTTTATGTTATCTCTATGTAATATTTTTGACTTCCAATTTTTGGCTAACCAATTAGATTGCCACAAAATAATACCTTTCCTACCTAAAACACATAAGTTCAGTGAAACCTGAGTGTTTTCGCTAGAATCGGGATTTGGCTTTGCCTGCCTGAGAGAAAACAAAAAACCTGATAAGCCATGCCTCGCGCCAGCTTATCGGAACTAATTGGATAGCCCGGCACACTAATTACCCATGGTCAATGACTGCAGCTAATAGGATACCATATTTTGCCTTATTTCAAATAATCTATCTGTTAATGTCTATTTGTATTTATATTTGGCTTTGGTTCTTTTTGACTCAGTCTCTCTATTTATCTGTAAAAGTATAACTCTCTTCCTTCTCCTTCCCTCTCCCCCTCATTCTTCCACCAATAAATATGATTTCTGACTTGCATTCCTTTGCAGTTTTTTTGGTTTGATACTTCATTTTATGTGGTTGCTCCTGGCTATCATGTGCAAAGTACCAATGTTCAGTACTTTGTGAATGTGCAGTACTCATTCTGTGCAAATGGATCCTGCAACATTGCAAGCAGATGACAGTTGCTGCCATTTGAGTTTTGTCGCTGACGTTTAGGGGGTGGAAGGAGGTCAGGGATCTCTGCCATAGGATGGAGATTTTCTGATCTCTGTGACAACTGGCTTGTGTGGCATCATACTGTAGGTGCCGTAAGTTGCTGGGAGAGAGATGCAATGCAGTGTCTATGGACACAGTTCAGATCATTACTGCTGCAGGAGGCATCTGCTTGTAATAGACATCTCCTGCTGTACCACCATGCTGCGATATCAGTGCTGCTTCCAAGAAAGTAGAAGAGATAGCTATTCTAACCACACCGGAATGAGCTTTGACACTTACATTAGTGATCTCAATAAAATCCTAGAGAGCATCTTTGGTGTATCCACAAGAGACTTGGCCACTTTATCTCTTCTCTTCATGTTCAAAATAAAATATTGTTCTGGTGTTAAATAACTCATCTTTATAAGGAGTCTTTTTAAATTACAGCCCTGGATTATGCTGAAATGTCAGATTTACAAGAGAGTATACCAACCTAAGTTGAAAAGGGGCGCTATTGGGGTGTATCTCCAATTATGTGTATAAGCAGCTGCCTGAAATAGGTTAGTCACACCTATAAACCCAGATACATGCAAAACAACAATAAGGCAGCACTAAATCAGATGGATTGTCTTTATATCAATGTGTTTAATAATAAATTCATATGGATAAAAAACAATTAAAATAGAATTAAAAGTTAATTCATAGATGCAAAACTCACACTGCAAAATTCACACTGCAAAACATAGGCTCCTAGTCACCATGTGAATTGTGTCACATCTTGCCTGTTCCAATTTTTCTCATAGGACGATATAAGCTGCACAACTGGTAACAATTTTCCTGGGGCTGTAGCACCGACCTAAGCCAACCTCTACATGGGCGAAGTCAAAGGCCAGCTCGTGTGGGGGGGGGGGGGAGTTCGGCACGCACCTGGTCCTCTATGGTCGTTATAGAGATGATTTATTTATTATTTGGGATGGGGACAACACTTCTGCACTTTCCTTTGTACAAGTGTAAAAAACCCCAGTATACTGTGTGTGTTCATATGAGTGCTGGTGCTGTCGTCTGGTGTATCTGACAATAAGGGGTGATCTGTCCATACATATATATCCAGGCGCTCTGCCTGCCCCAATGTTAAAAAAGCCCAGTATACTGTGTGTGTACATCCGTGTGCTGGTGTGTCTCCAGGAGTGCTGACGTCTGGTGTATCTGACAACAAGGGGTGATCTGTACATACACATCCAGGGGCTCTGCCTGCCCCAGTGTTAAAAAAATCCAGTATACAGTACTGTGTGTGTACATCCAGGGGATGGTGTGTCATATATTTCAGTATCTGTCCAAGGGTGCTGTCGTTAGGTGTATCAGAAAAGGAATGATCTGTCCATATACATCCAGGGGCTCTGCCTGTCCCAGTGTTAGAAAAAAAAATAGTATACTTAGTGTGTACATCCAGGGGCTGGTGTGTTGTATATATCAGTATCAGTCAAGACAGAGGTGCTGTTGTTTTGTGTATCTGACAACAAGGCATAGTAAATACATGAAAATTCATGGAAATCCTGAATGACAACCAATTGAACATTAAACTAACCTCAGAATGGAGTGCGAATGAAGCCACTTTCTTGGACCTACATCTTTACAGGCACCTTGATGGAGCACTTATGATGGAACTGTACAGGAAACAGACAGCAAGTAATAGTCTCATACAGCAGGAAAGTGCCCATCTTCCAGCTACTGTAAGAAGGGTTCACTACGGCTGGCCGGCGGTCGGGCTCCCGGCGACCAGCATCCCGGCGCCGGGAGCCCGACCGCCGGCTTACCGACAGCTTGGCGAGCGCAAGTGAGCCCCTTGCGGGCTCGCTGCGCTCACCACGCTACGGGCACGGTGGCGCGCTATGCGCGCCACACCATTTTATTCTCCCTCTATGGGGGTCGTGGACCCCCACGAGGGAAAATAATTGTCGGTATGCCGGCTGTCAGGCTCCCGGCGCCGGTATACTGAGCGCCGGGAGCCCAACCGCCGGCAAACAGAAGACCACCCCTGTAAGAAATATACTGAAAGGGGAATTCCTTTGATTGCATAGGAATTGCACCGATGACCAAGTCTACACAGAGAAATGTGGTGAATCAACCAACAGACTCATCAAGAGAGGATACAGTAAGAAAACTATTAAAACTGCCATACAGTAAAAGATCCGATTCATAGGGAACTTTTGCAAAAATGGCGAATACTGCAAAACATAATACAAAGACACTGGCATATTTTATCAACGGATACAGATCTGTCATCACTTGGGGCGAAAGAGCGGCATTCAGCTGGCGAAGAGCACAAAACATCAGGGACAAACTCGTCCGAAGCCATTTTTCCATAAAAACCCATAACCAACCAAAATTCAAGGGTACATCACCATGTGGAAAATGCAAAGCCTGCACCCATATCCTCAAAAAGGATCATGTCACAAATAGATACAGTATAATAACTACATCCACATTAAACAATTTATCAACTGTGACACCACAGGCGTGGTTTACTGCCTTGAGTGCAGTTGTGGTCTTAAGTATATGGGAATGCCCACACGAATGCGCTTAAACAGAGAATTCTCGAACATTCCGGAAACATACGCAATGCTGCATCAGACACCTTGAAGATGAAAAAGTTGACCTCAGTTGCGAGACATTTTCTGAAACATCATGGAGGCAGTACTACAGATCTGAAGGCCTATGGACTAGAACATTTGAAGATTGGCATCCGAGGAGGTGATCTCGCCAAGCAGCTATTGCGCATAGAAAGCCAATGGACATTCAAATGAAACACTGTAACACCATACGGTTTGAATGCAATGATAAATTTCAGTGCCTTTTTGTAAATAGCACCATTCACTAAAAATCAACCAACTTTTGTTATTTTGCTCAACATAGTGTTATTCCCTTTTACCTTCCACCCTACCTACTACACCCCCCTGCTGGAGAATTCCATCTTGAACCTATTTTCTTTGCATTATGTGCTGTTTGGAGCTTTGCTGACTGTGATAACAAATATTTGTATAGTTTATAAAACTGCCACCCTGTCTGCCACTGCATTGTCAAAGCCCAAAACCGGAGACTTGGGCCAGTGCACATCTTTAGACTAAAGTAGCCCATTATCAAAAATTGCACATACATTTCACTGCCTATTGTAATTTTCTTAATGGGGAAATAGACGCATATGATCATAACGGACCCAGAATAAACACTGCAGAATTTACAGTGCGTTAAAAATGATGTTTCTCATGATGTGTACGGTAGATGTTTAATTCCATTTTCAGTGGGGTGATATTACAAGCAATCAGCTAAATAGTAAAATTGCCAGTGTGTAATAAAACAACTGTTATCATGGTAAGGCTTGCAAAACATACATACATTACAATAATATCAGGGACGGCTCCAGAGCTCTGTCTATGCTAGATAGACCATACTGTCTATGTTAGATAGACAGTACCAGTGGCGGTTCCAGAGCAAATGCTGCAGCTCAGTTCAACATTTCAAAATGGGAGGCACACCAACTGCCCGTGAGTCAGTTCTAAATGGCAGTTGGTGACAGTTGGTGTAGATCCCCTATTTGAAATTTTAACTGACCTGCAGCCTTTGCTCTGGAACCTCCTCCACTGGTTCTGTCTATCTAACATAATATAAATAAATACATAAATAAATAAAGTATCTAATAAAAGTCATTCTTAAACTGAAAGCACTGTCTGACTTTACAATGAACATGTCACACATGCGTAACGGCGGTTTTCAAAAGCAACACCTGGTGGACCAGCACATTTATTGCACTGACCAGAAAAACAAATCATTACACTGCAAATGAATATGCTACACTGCAGCTGAATATTAGAGATGAGCGGGTTCGGTTTCTCTGAATCCGAACCCGCCAGAACTTCATGTTTTTTTTCACGGGTCCGAGCGACTCGGATCTTCCCGCCTTGCTCGGTTAACCCGAGCGCGCCCGAACGTCATCACGACGCTGTCGGATTCTCGCGAGGCTCGGATTCTATCGCGAGACTCGGATTCTATATAAGGAGCCGCGCGTCGCCGCCATTTTCACACGTGCATTGAGATTGATAGGGAGAGGACGTGGCTGGCGTCCTCTCCGTTTAGAATTAGAATAGATTAGAGAGACACTTGATTTACTAATTTTGGGGAGCATTAGGAGTACTCAGTAGTGTACAGTGCAGAGTTTTGCTGATAGTGACCAGTGACCACCACTTTTATTTATAATCCGTTCTCTGCCTGAAAAAAGCGATACACAGCACACAGTGACTCAGTCACATACCATATCTGTGTGCACTGCTCAGGCTCAGGCCAGTGTGCTGCATCATCTATTATCTATATATAATATTATATATATCTGTCTGACTGCTCAGCTCACACAGCTTATAATTGTGGGGGAGACTGGGGAGCACTACTGCAGTGCCAGTTATAGGTTATAGCAGGAGCCAGGAGTACATAATATAATCCGTTCTCTGCCTGAAAAAAGCGATACACAGCACACAGTGACTCAGTCACATACCATATCTGTGTGCACTGCTCAGGCTCAGGCCAGTGTGCTGCATCATCTATTATCTATATATAATATTATATATATCTGTCTGACTGCTCAGCTCACACAGCTTATAATTGTGGGGGAGACTGGGGAGCACTACTGCAGTGCCAGTTATAGGTTATAGCAGGAGCCAGGAGTACATAATATATTATATAGTGAGTGACCACCAGACACACAGTGCAGTTTATTTAATATATCCGTTCTCTGCCTGAAAAAAGCGATACACACAGTGACTCAGTCAGTCACATACCATATCTGTGTGCACTGCTCAGGCTCAGGCCAGTGTGCTGCATCATCTATATATATTATATATCTGTCTGACTGCTCAGCTCACACAGCTTATAATTGTGGGGGAGACTGGGGAGCACTACTGCAGTGCCAGTTATAGGTTATAGCAGGAGCCAGGAGTACATAATATTATATTAAAATTAAACAGTGCACACTTTTGCTGCAGGAGTGCCACTGCCAGTGTGACTAGTGACCAGTGACCTGACCACCAGTATATAATATTAGTAGTATACTATCTCTTTATCAACCAGTCTATATTAGCAGCAGACACAGTACAGTGCGGTAGTTCACGGCTGTGGCTACCTCTGTGTCGGCACTCGGCAGCCCGTCCATAATTGTATATACCACCTAACCGTGGTTTTTTTTTCTTTCTTTATACATACATACTAGTTACGAGTATACTATCTCTTTATCAACCAGTCTATATATTAGCAGCAGACACAGTACAGTGCGGTAGTTCACGGCTGTGGCTACCTCTGTGTCGGCACTCGGCAGCCCGTCCATAATTGTATATACCACCTAACCGTGGTTTTTTTTTCTTTCTTTATACATACATACTAGTTACGAGTATACTATCTCTTTATCAACCAGTCTATATATTAGCAGCAGACACAGTACAGTGCGGTAGTTCACGGCTGTGGCTACCTCTGTGTCGGCACTCGGCAGCCCGTCCATAATTGTATACTAGTATCCAATCCATCCATCTCCATTGTTTACCTGAGGTGCCTTTTAGTTGTGCCTATTAAAATATGGAGAACAAAAATGTTGAGGTTCCAAAATTAGGGAAAGATCAAGATCCACTTCCACCTCGTGCTGAAGCTGCTGCCACTAGTCATGGCCGAGACGATGAAATGCCAGCAACGTCGTCTGCCAAGGCCGATGCCCAATGTCATAGTACAGAGCATGTCAAATCCAAAACACCAAATATCAGTAAAAAGCCTCTTTTTTTCTTTGCGTCATGTGCTGTTTGGGGAGGGTTTTTTGGAAGGGACATCCTGCGTGACACTGCAGTGCCACTCCTAGATGGGCCCGGTGTTTGTGTCGGCCACTAGGGTCGCTAATCTTACTCACACAGCTACCTCATTGCGCCTCTTTTTTTCTTTGCGTCGTGTGCTGTTTGGGGAGGGTTTTTTGGAAGGGCCATCCTGCGTGACACTGCAGTGCCACTCCTAGATGGGCCCGGTGTTTGTGTCGGCCACTAGGGTCGCTAATCTTACTCACACAGCTACCTCATTGCGCCTCTTTTTTTCTTTGCGTCATGTGCTGTTTGGGGAGGGTTTTTTGGAAGGGACATCCTGCGTGACACTGCAGTGCCACTCCTAGATGGGCCCGGTGTTTGTGTCGGCCACTAGGGTCGCTTATCTTACTCACACAGCGACCTCGGTGCAAATTTTAGGACTAAAAATAATATTGTGAGGTGTGAGGTATTCAGAATAGACTGAAAATGAGTGTAAATTATGGTTTTTGAGGTTAATAATACTTTGGGATCAAAATGACCCCCAAATTCTATGATTTAAGCTGTTTTTTAGTGTTTTTGGAAAAAAAACACCCGAATCCAAAACACACCCGAATCCGACAAAAAAAATTCGGTGAGGTTTTGCCAAAACGCGGTCGAACCCAAAACACGGCCGCGGAACCGAACCCAAAACCAAAACACAAAACCCGAAAAATTTCAGGCGCTCATCTCTACTGAATATACCTCCCTGCGACCAGGCATGTATTTTGTATTACATGCCACACGGAGGATAGATAAGAGTGGCTACTTCTGTATAATACCAGACATTTGGTGATTTTCTGTGCATGCATCAATTCATGTTGCTTCAGGAGACGTGGCCCATGGATATCTGTAGCTGTTACAATAAAATCATCAGTAGATGAACTCTAATTTTTGAAAGCAGATATGAAATGTGGCATCTGATGTCAGAATTGTCAGATGCAGGGATAATTTGTTCTTTTTATTAGACTGCTGCACTTTTAAGAAAATTCTGTGTGACGGGACTATGGAGTATATTTATTATCATGCTTTAAACCTGATGATAGCAATTTATTGTCGCCGCTTGTAGCAAACAGAAATTAAGAATGTATTAAAAACACACATGCACAGGAGCCCATCCCTGCGATGCGAAGGATTAAGTGGGGTACTGACGGGAGAGATGTGTGATGAGCGATCTTAACACAGACCGCACAGCATAAATATCTCCTCCTGCTCAGCACAGCATTATGTGCTGAGCGAGGGGTGGGACAGATGGAGGGCTGCTCACTTCAGACAGTGGTGAGTAGAGTGACCCACTAGATTGAGTCTGTATGCAGGCTCAATCTAGCATCGGTGATAGCAATGCGCGGGGCCACGCATCGCTATCGCTGGGGGGCATACATACTGCAGATCCGTGCTTAAAATCTAAGCAATCTAGTTAGATTGCTTATATTTTAAATACGGATCTCTCCATGTGTACCCCCTTAATTGATCACTCCACTTTTAACTAGAGATGTGCACCGGAAATTTTTCGGGTTTTGTGTTTTGGTTTTGGATTCGGTTCCGCTGCCGTGTTTTGGATTCGGATTTAGGTGTGTTTTGGATTCGGGTGTTTTTTTTTTAAAAAAAACCTCAAAAACTGCTTAAATCATAGAATTTGGGGGTAATTTTGATCCTATAGTATTATTAACCTCAAAAACCACAATTTCCACTGATTTCCAGTCTATTCTGAAAACCTCACACCTCACAATACTATTTTTAGTCCGAAAATTTGCACCGAGGTAGCTGGATGACAAAGCAAAGCGACCCAAGAGGGCAGCACAAACACCTGGCCCATCTGGGAGTGGCACTGCAGAAAAATTGTCCCCAAACAGCACATGATGCACAGAAAAGAGAAAAAGAGGTGCACTGTGGTCGCTGGACGGCTAAGCTAAGCGACACAAACACCTCAATATCACAGGAATTATTCATTCTAATCAATGGTATTATTGGTCCAAATCACTGGAAGAAAATGACAAAATCACTGGAATTATTCGTTTTAATGAATGGTATTATTGGTCCAAATCACTGGAAGAAAATTACAAAATCACTGGAATTAATTATAAACATTTGACGAAAGTTACTGCTTTCTGATAACAGAAATGCTCAGATATTCCTGCAAATCCACAATCCCTTCCCAGAGGAAAAAGAAATTGAGAAACCGTTGTTTGAGAACGTTTGTTCTCTTTCCCTTACAAAGAAACAAACCACTTTCCAAGAAGACTGACGTTTTTGGGATTATGGAGACATACTGTTTTTGAATATAAATCCTAAAGCAGGTGGTGTATTAGAGGAAACGAGTGCAAGAGACCAGCCATGCAGTTTCTGAAATATTATGACAAAATGTTACTGTATTTCATAAGCACTCATTCCTAACTCTGCTAAGTACTGTTTGGTATACTGTATCTGGCTTCCATGAGGTAGTTGTCCATTATTTCAGCTTCCATTGACCTTTTTGAAAGCGGTAGAAGTTACTGATTCTTTTTTCCCCCCTATTTTCTCCTGCATAGCCCAGTAAAGTGTTGCAATGTTAAGTATTGACTTGTGCCTTCTGGGGGTCCACTTCTTCACCAAACCCAGTCAAATCTCATCCTGATTCCTAACCCTCTGTTCCACGTTCTCTATGTACCCCATCTGTGTCACCCATGTCTGTCTACCCCTCCCCTTTATATTGAAAGCTCTCACGAGCAGGGCCCTCTTCTCTCATGTGCTTATCCTTTGTCTTACTTTAATAATCTTCAACTGTACCACATCCAGCAGTCTTCTGCCACCTGATACTTATTCCAGTGTCATCTGCTGATGTAACTATGTTTATTTACCCTGTACTTGTCCTATACTGTCATCATCTGTAAATTGCTGTTTTCCTGTTTGATTATTTATGTACTCTGTAATTGGGCGCTGCGGAACCCCTGTGGTGCCATATTAATAAAGGATAATAATAATATAAGGTGTATAATCCCCAGGTGTATATCACACATCACACAGTACAGTATATAGGGTGTATAATCCCCAGGTGTATCTCACACATCGCATAGTACAGATTACAGGATGTATAATCACCAGGTGTATAACACACATCACACAGTACAGTATATAGGGTGTATAATCCCAAGGTGTATCTCACACATCGCTCAATACAGTATACAGGGTGTATAATCACCAGGTGTATCATAAACGTTGCACAATACAGTATACAGGGTGTATAATCCCCAGGTGTATTTCACACATCACACAGTACAGTAAATAGGGTATATAATCACCAGGTGTATCTCACACATCGCTCAGTACAAATTACAGGATGTATAATAACCAGGTGTATAACACACATCGCACAGTACAGTATACAGGGTGTATAATCCCAAGGTGTATCTCACACATCGCTCAGTACAGTATACAGGGTGTATAATCACCAGGTGTATCACAAACGTTGCACAGTACAGTATACAGGGTGTATAATTACCAGGTGTATCACAAATGTTATACAGTACAGTATACAGGGTGTAGAATCACCAGGTGTATCACAAATGTTGCACAGTACAGTATACAGGGTGTATAATCCCAAGGTGTATCTCACACATCTCTCAGTACAGTATACAGGGTGTATAATCACCAGGTGTATCACAAACGTTACACAGTACAGTATACAGGGTGTATAATCACCAGGTGTATCACACATGTTGCACAGTACAGTATACAGGGTGTATAATCCCCAGGTGTATCTCACACATCGCTCAGTACAGATTACAGGATGTATAAAATCACCAGGTGTATAACACAGTACAGTATAGCATAGTATAAGTATAAGTGAATTATGCACAAGCGCAGTGGAATGAGCGCAGACACAAGCGCAAAGGAGAAGTGTTAAAAGTAGGGATGAGCGAGTTTGGTTCGTTGAGATCCGACCCCCCCCCCCCCCCGAACTTCTCCTATTTTACACGAGTCCGAGGCAGCCTCGGATCTTCCCGCCTTGCTCGGTTAACCCGAACGCGGCCGAACGTCATCATCCCGCTGTCGGATTCTCGTGAGATTCGTATTCTATATAAAGAGCCGCGCGTCGCCGCCATTTTTACTCGTGCATTGGAGATTGTACAGAGAGGACGTGGCTGCGTTCTCCCTGAAAAGCTCCATATTTGTGCTCAGTGTGCTGCAAATATATGTGCTCTGTGTGCTGCAAATATCTGTGCTCAGTGTGCTGCAAATATCTACGTTCTCTGCCTGAAAAGCTCCATATCTGTGCTCATTGTGCTGCAAATATCTGTGCTCAGTGTGCTGCAAATATCTACGTTCTCTGCCTGAAAAGCTCCATATCTGTGCTCAGTGTGCTGCAAATATCTGTGCTCAGTGTGCTGCATTTTGGTGACCAACAGTATATAGTTATACAGTACAGTAGGCCATTGCTGTATCTTGAAGCTCTGTGTCACTGCAAGTATCCATTCCATATCTGTGCTGCATTTTTGTGAGCAGTATATATAGTAGTACAGTGCAGCATTTTGGTGCCCAACAGTATATAGTTGTACAGTACAGTAGGCCATTGCTGTATCTTGCAGCTCTGTGTCACTGCAAGTATCCACTCATATCTGTGATGCATTTTTGTGAGCAGTATATATAGTAGTACATTGCAGCATTTTGGTGAGCAACAGTATATAGTTGTACAGTATAGTAGGCCATTGCTGTATCTTGCAGCTCCATGTCACTGCAAGTTTCCATATATGCGCTGCATTGTTGTGAGCAGTATATAGTAAAGGTTGAGTATCCCTTATCCAAAATGCTTGGGACCAGAGGTATTTTGGATATCGGATTTTTCCGTATTTTGGAATAATTGCATACCATAAGGAGATATCATGGCGATGGGACCTAAGTCTAAGCACAGAATGCATTTATGTTTCCTATACACCTTATACACACAGCCTGAAGGTAATTTTAGCCAACATTTTTAATAACTTTGTACATTAAACAAAGTGTGTGTACATTCACACAATTTTTTTATGTTTCATATACACCTTGGCCCTCATTCCGAGTTGTTCGCTCGGTATTTTTCATCGCATCGCAGTGAAAATCCGCTTAGTACGCATGCGCAATGTTCGCACTGCGACTGCGCCAAGTAACTTTACTATGATGAAAGTATTTTTACTCACGGCTTTTTCTTCGCTCCGGCGATCGTAATGTGATTGACAGGAAATGGGTGTTACTGGGCGGAAACACGGCGTTTCAGGGGCGTGTGGCTGAAAACGCTACCGTTTCCGGAAAAAACGCAGGAGTGGCCGGGGAAACGGTGGGAGTGCCTGGGCGAACGCTGGGTGTGTTTGTGACGTCAACCAGGAACGACAAGCACTGAAATGATCGCACAGGCAGAGTAAGTCTGGAGCTACTCTGAAACTGCTAAGTAGTTAGTAATCGCAATATTGCGAATACATCGGTCGCAATTTTAAGAAGCTAAGATTCACTCCCAGTAGGCGGCGGCTTAGCGTGTGTAACTCTGCTAAAATCGCCTTGCGACCGATCAACTCGGAATGAGGGCCCTTATACATACAGCCTGAAGGTCATTTAATACAATATTTTTAATAACTTTGTGTATTAAACAAAGTTTGTGTACATTGATAAAGCTAAATATTTATCGTATATAAAAACCCTTTGTGAGGTCTAAGAACACTGTACGCTATTTACGTATGAAGTACCGTAAGGGTACGCTCGTTGCGTAACAATCGCTTAACCGTAGTCGAGACGCTCAAGCGTCACGTTCGCTCACGGCCAGGAGATCACAGGCAGGCACGCTATTGGCTGCTGACTAACGTAATGGTTCACTATAGCGTAACGGACGCTGTATCGGGAGCGGGCTGCTCGAGCGATACAGACGCTCACGAGAATACGCTGTTGGTATCGGGCACACTTATAGGTGAGCGACTACCGTAATGCTACGCTATCAGCGTAGCGGACGCTCAAGACCACGAGGAGATCACGAGCGGCGCTGACGCTCACCATGTTAAACCTTTATATCTAAACCAGAAACAATGTAATATGCTGTAAAACCTTAGTGTAGAGATAGGGTGTAGATGCAACCTAGTGTAACCTTATTAACTTAAAAGCTGTTTGAGCGTCACCGACGCTCTGAGAATACTAGACACTATAAGAAATACACAGATACCTGGGCTTAGGGTCCAACGCCTAATATATATTATGAATGATATACTTGTAAAAGAATTAATACAAATACAAATCATACACTACAATATAACATAGACTACCTAACCAGATAACTACACAGGAAATACAATACAATTACTATCTAAGGGAAAATAAGAGACAAAGAGAAGAGAGAGAGAAATGGCTCATAATAACAAGAAGATCAATATGGTTGCGGAGAAACACTTACGCACAAGGGGAAACGATCGCATGCGCCTCGATATCCAGCTCCCGATTATCAGCAATGAGAACCGTTGAAGAGAGTGAACTGGATATGGTCGGCCTGCCTATTTATGCCCCACACACAATGCAATTCAATGGTCCCTACAATCTCATTGTTCATTGGACACAGGAATTCGGCTTCGCATTATAACAAAAGGTCATAGGTTGATTCATACAGGTGGGCTGTGACTGCTTTCAACTGTTCAGGTGGGTGGGACACTGAGTTTCCCGCCGCATGACTAAATAAGAACAAATAATAGTAAATGGACATAAACTTCTTATGTCCATAACTATTCGCACGAGCGATTAATCCGCTCCAAACCAACACCGGAATATTGCTATTTAAATACTCTTCCGATGGGTACCAAACACCACTGTATGACCCCTGTTAGACCCTTCGTACAATACAAAGAGGGATCTCTCTGTTCAGGAACATGCTATGTTAACTAAACTTTCAGAATCTATCAAAGGGACCATGATCTACAAAATACATTATATAGTGAAAATATGTAACGATTGAGTCGCACGCTACGATCACATAAACTCTACCGTAAATACGCATACCGTGCGCCTGCGGGTGCCCGCGACTGTGAGTATGCGCACGTACGGGAGAGCGCACGCATGCGCAGCACGGACCTGTGTGAGGTGCAAATATGGTAGTGTGCATAGAGATATTTTTCTGACTTTGACAGTCCACCCTTTGGCAGTCAACAATAACTGCCACCTTCTAAAACGTTTCAAAAAAGAGAAAAATATATGTCAGGGGTTAATACATTTACATGGTTGGGTAGGGGAGGAGAGGAGAAGGTAGGAAAAGGGTATGACCTAGTGATATAGCAGAAGCATGTGTGTATGAGTCCATGTTTGGGGGGTCATGTATCATCGTGCCGTACGTGTGGTACATCAAGCTTCGAGGTATTGCGAAGTATACATTTGAATTCCTTCTTATCCCGTGGTACGGGTCTGTGGATGGGCTGTCAAACTTTACCGAGCTCTTTTCGGCTTTGGTTGTAACAAAATGGGGGAGCACATTTTAGTTGATGATACATGAATGGGGGAGATATGTGATTGCTGATATCTGTGCCTGTATTCCCTATCGACTATGTGTGTCATTTACCTGAGGGTTGTAGAAATGAAGAAAAGACATAATTACGGTAAATGCGGTGGTATTCTATGTCAGGTAAATGTACATTCGTCGATTGAGGTCTTGTTTGATGTCTGTTGAATGCAGTCTTCTTTGTGCTTTTGCCCATAAGGTGCGAGCAAAAGCTGTCAATGTCCATAGATTTACAAAAGTGTTGGGCTAGCGTAATTTTAAAATTTCTAGGGAAACTGGGGATCCATGGCATAGTTCATCAAAAATCTGTGTATCAGGTTGTCAAAACTTCTTCTTTAATCCCTCTGTTGTCTGTATATCGGCTCATCAAATTCCTCGTCCAAGTGGGTCTTTTTACCTTGGAGGAAACGGAAAAACAGGTGAAAGAAACGGACCGTAGAAATCGCATTTTCATCACATCATTGTTTCTACATTTGGGTCATAAATCAAGTCCATTGGAATTACAGTTTCCTCACTCCTTAAACTCATTACCTTAGTACGATGATTGCACCTCATTAAAGCCTGACCGCATCTAAATATCAAACCGATCGTTATGATAACACCTAAGATACATAGGAGAAACTTCCCAACATCCATTATGACTCCTTGAGCCCAGTCTCCTAAACCAGAGAACCAATTTCGCGGGTTCAACCATGACACCCAACCAGTCAGCTCATTACCTACAGCAGCAAGAGTGAGATTGTGTCTCCTGCGAAATTCCCACTTCAGTTGGAGAATATCGTCCATCTTTTGGTCTATGACCTCGACCGGGTCCTCGGTGCTATTCGTAATATATGTGCAACATTTCACGCCGTATTGTGTTGCCAGTGTGACACAATATCCGCCTGTCACTGCTGTGAGGTAATTAAGAACCATTCTATGCTGTACCAGTTCTGTTTTATAAGCTTGAAGTTCCCTTCCAGTATACCTAAACGTGTCATCATACATTTCAGTGATATTATCTAACAAATTGGCGAGCGCAGATATGTATTTATAATTCAATACTCCTCTAGCGGTGCGAGTGATATCTAACGCGATTAGAAACTGAATCCCGGTGGATTCATGGATCATGTCAGAGGCCGGATGCTCTGTTCTTTCTATCAGGTGCCGTTTAACTACGTGCTCGTAATGGGTGTGAGTATAAGGAGTTTGGGCAACACGGTGTATGTCTTTCATTTTGTCATGTGATACAGTCATTACTTCAGGCAGTACTTTTCCAATATAACACAATCCTTCAGAGTTTGGGGCAAGCCACTTATACGCCTTTCTCCCACATATGAAATATGCATCATCGGGGAGAACATATGGGACGGAGTAGGACATAACCATATTACACACCTTCCATGTGAAATCTCCTAACCCTAATTCTTCCATCTGCTTAGTACACGTATCAGGTTGTACGATATGTGCACAGTATCCTGGTGATACCTCTCCAACTCTCGTAATCCTATTTCCTAAGGTATACCTATACCGGAAAGATTTTCCTCTACTGGCTATGTGGCGTATAAGCTCTGTATCTGTAGGCATTCTATCTGCTCTATGCGAAAAGGTCATGGTTTGATTACTCCATGACACTTCCCAATTTCCCGGCTTTCGGGGATTGGAGATGTTAAAACATAATAGGGACCTATCCACATGGTATTGGTGGAGCTTCAAACTAGGAGGGCTGGAGATATTAAACCTCCTGTCCACCGGTCTCCCACCCTTTAGCTCAAGTACCTCCCCTACCGTTAAAGGAAATGGTACTAGCCCTGATTTGCTATGACCTTGAGGTACTTGAGAGCATACCCAACAATCTGTTTTATTTAACACGCTACCCACTAAGGAGTGATAGTCACTCAATGGATGCTGGTCCATATGGATATTAAAACTGGATTGGCATTTCTTAATGCACCCATCCTCAATTACATTGTTACAGAGCCTACAGATACAGTTTTCTTTTCAGCTAACAATGTTTACAAATAACATGGCTGTTAGATCGTTTCCGGTACTCGCCTTTGCTCGGTGCTTGTGTTGCTATTGGAAATTTACACCTCCGTCTTAGTCATTGGAACCTTTCTGGATCCTTTCTCGACCTCACTGGTACTCTCACCGAAACAGACTGCTCGGGTCAACGTCATGGTCAACAGGAAAATCCATATCACAGTCTCTCGGGGCAAGTCCATCTTACAGGAGGAGAAAAGAAGAAATTTGTAATGGGGTACAGAAAATCAGTTTGAGGGGGAGAGAAACTTGTTACGATAATTAGTTCTCTCGTCTTGTTGTTGTTCTTCTTGTTCTGCTGTCTTCTCAAAGGTGCTGTCTCTCAGTCTTCCAAACGAACATTCTGGTGATGCAATATTCCCTCCAAACCAGCGATCTTTCTGTAAGGAGCAAAAATCTTGCATTACCATTTGTCTAACTGATGGGTGACATACCATCTTCAAAACATGAAAGCATGAGTGAGAAGAGAGAGAAAACAACAACAGCAAAAAACAAAAACAAAGAGAGAGAACAATTTATATGCATGTGTATATTACCTAAATCAACAATAGCCATCAATAGGAAAAGAGAAAAAAAAACATTTTTCAAACATTTCAATACACTGTCAGATCATCAGGCTGTCACATCCACATGTCCAATGATTTCCCTGCGCAGTCCCTCCCCCCAGCACTTCCATATTCCATTGTCTGTATCTGGCCAGAATACATTGGTGCGGATAGGTCATGCTGGGGTTTGGTAGACTTCTGCAAAGACCAAGTATATATGCAATGTTTGAATCCTACCAATAATCGTCAGAGATGGGGAGAGAGAAAAAGAAACATTTCACAGATACATTTACAACGTTTCACCCGGTCATTCCTGTGTCTTCAGGGAATGACCTCCCAATTTATTAACTATAACCTCAGGCTTACCATCAGTCCTAATGATCACCTTTCCTGACTGCACATTATGGGTGTGGGCCAAAATTTTTCCTATATGATCCCTGATTATAATTTTGTGTGTTATAACTTTGCTCATTTCTTGGTCTAGGGGGTCTATCTTTATGCGGGTTATTACAGTTGCTAGCATAATGCCCTTCTCTTCTACAATGATAACAAATCCTTGGCTTTCTCCATGTGCTAGGGGCCTGGGGTTCCGGTCGACTTGATGCCTCCTCTAGTGCTTGGATGTTCAGTGCCATTAACCGCTCTCCCTGCGCTTCCCTGGTTCTTTGGATATTTCGGTCATGCTCGATAGCGGACTCTCTTAATGCAGCGACCGAGATACCTCTCCAATGAGGTATCGAGGTTTGTACCCTAATTTTTAGTGTGTCTTTTAAGTTGTTCATTAATACAGACACAGCTACCTCTCTGTGGTGTACATTAGTGTCAATGTCATCTATACCCGTGTACCTAGCCATATCCTGCAGAGCCCGGTGAAAATACTCTGATGCGGATTCACCTTCTTTTTGTTTTATTGTAAAGATTTTATTCCACTTTACTACTGTAGGAAAATATTCTTTCAACTGTAGATTAATTCTTTTTACATTATCTTGGTTATACTCGTCTGTTAGTGGCACTTCCTCATCTAGTTTACAATCAGCGATAAATTTCAATGAATCAACATTGGGGGGTAAACATGTCCTCAAAACTGTCCTCCAATCTTTGTTATTTGGCTCTGCAGTATGTCCTAGCACTCTAATGTATTTCTGACAAGCAACTAAGTCTTTCCTGGGATCAGGAAATTCAGACAGAATTGTTCTTAATTCTGTCCGGGAAAAGGGGCAGTACATGGCGATGTTCCTGACGGGAGTGACTCCTGAAGAGTCAGTTTTCCCATTTGGTACTGCAATTACCCTGACAGGATTAAGTCCAGTAACGTCATTCTGAATTGATTCTACGATATAAGGTACATTTGTTTGTGCGTGATGTATAATACCATACGTACCTGTGGACACGACCTCACCTGACCCTCCGTTAGGGGGTTTGATTACAGTCTTTACCGATTTGGTCGCGTCCACCTGGATGTCTGGTGTGATGGCTTCTGGAAAAGGCTCCGACATTGTGCTGGGCTCACTTTCTTGTTGTTGTTCCTGAGGAAAGTTTAACATGGGGTGCGACTTGCATGGGTTAATAGTTGTACATTCAACAGCATTACAATTATCATTGTTACATTTATTACACTTATTCTTATCATCTATACTACAGTTGCTAAGAGCGTTTTTATTGTTCACCCTTGTGCTTTTCTCCGCAACCACAATCCTCTCCATTGCCATGACTCTCCTCTCAAGATGAAAGTTAGGTGTGTAAGTTACATTTCTTTGCATTTCACTTTCCTGTTGCCATAACTGCAAACAATCATAATGTTTAACTCGTTGTTTCCAGAATTTTATGAGACAGATCCTCCGCCTTAAATTATGCAACACCTCTGTGTCAAAACTACCTATCCCGGGAAATGGTGCCTTATCCCCCGCAGTCATTCGTGTCCATTCATCACAAAAGGTCTCAGTGTGGGGACCATATTTCCCCCACATTACTAACCGAGCAGACCCTCGGGGTCTGCAAGCCTCTGGAGTCTGAATCCTGACTGCTGAACGTCTCTGTGTTGTGCACTTGGCTGCCATTGTGGACCTTACACAGAAAAACTTCCTAAAATGCACCAAACACAGAAATTTACGTTGGAAATCCTTAAAGCTCTTCCACTGAACTTCTTCTGCTCCGAGTATCTCCGGTCCGCCTTCTAGCAGACACGTGTAGCCGTTGCAGGCCCTATCTCTAGAGATTTTCCTGAGAAAATTCCCTTCCTTTTTCTTTACACAAATCACGCTTGCATGTGCTCCCTACAACACGTATGAGGGCAAGATTTACGCATGGATATACGACCTCATATCACGTTGCGTTATTGGTCACACATACAACCGTGCGGTCCAATCATACCACTTATAGACACTTGTTGCCCATAAATGGTAGGATCATTGGAGTCTCCCTACTGTGCTCCAAAACAGCCAGAGCGTAATACAACGAAAACTTTATCACACTCTGTTGCACGTTTTCACTCAGACCGTGCTCATCACGTTCCACCAAAGATCACACAGATCACAAAGTCCACAAAGCGGAATTCAATACCGTTTTATCACATAGATCACAAAGTCCACAAAGCGGGATTCAATACACTCATACCGTTTTCAACCCACTATCATTCTTATAGTTTTCTGATCAGAAAAATCATTTCCCGTAGTCTGATAGCTCTCCCCAGAGGCGTTACAGTAAAGTAAGGTATTTAAACTAAGTTTTGGAAAAGCTGAAATCAATTTGTGCTATTTATCGCCTTGCGTTATTTACCGCGTTGCACTATTTATCTCCTTTTAAAAATAACACTTGTGGTTTGAGTTACGTGGGCGTACCCGTACGCTCCGTTGCGTAATATACGCTGCGTGCGTCGGCCCTTGGATTGCGTACACAAGTCTCAGTCCTATGTTAGAGACACGTGTACGCAAAGCAAAGATCCACAGTAACACAACTTATACGTTTATCATAGTAGATGATCCTCGATCATCTACCGCACACCACACTGACCTCCTTGTCTCTCAGGCACAGCTGTGTTTGTCTATACTTTAACTATATTACCTTTACTCAAACTATTGAAATAGCGGCAAATCTCTCTCAGCACGTTTATCAATTATAAAAAGGCAAACAGAAGAGTGATATACGAAAATACACAAATGAAAAAGAAATGCAGATATATATGTGCGTGCGTGTGTACGCAAGACAGAAAAATAAACAGTTTTAAAAGAGACTATCGTTTTGTTCTTACCTCCGGTCCCGGATTCCTTCAGCACCCTTTACTAAGAGAAGCAGACGCTTATCCAAACAGCACTACGAGGAATATGATCTCCCGCCCTTTGCTGCTGGATAATGTCTGCTGAAATTACCTAGTGCAGATATGTGAAGGACGGGCGAGACGCCAATTGATAAAGCTAAATATTTATCGTATATAAAAACCCTTTGTGAGGTCTAAGAACACTGTACGCTATTTACGTATGAAGTACCGTAAGGGTACGCTCGTTGCGTAACAATCGCTTAACCGTAGTCGAGATGCTCAAGCGTCACGTTCGCTCACGGCCAGGAGATCACAGGCAGGCACGCTATTGGCTGCTGACTAACGTAATGGTTCACTATAGCGTAACGGACGCTGTATCGGGAGCGGGCTGCTCGAGCGATACAGACGCTCACGAGAATACGCTGTTGGTATCGGGCACACTTACAGGTGAGCGACTACCGTAATGCTACGCTATCAGCGTAACGGACGCTCAAGACCACGAGGAGATCACGAGCGGCGCTGACGCTCACCATGTTAAACCTTTATATCTAAACCAGAAACAATGTAATATGCTGTAAAACCTTAGTGTAGAGATAGGGTGTAGATGCAACCTAGTGTAACCTTATTAACTTAAAAGCTGTTTGAGCGTCACCGACGCTCTGAGAATACTAGACACTATAAGAAATACACAGATACCTGGGCTTAAGGTCCAACGCCTAATATATATTATGAATGATATACTTGTAAAAGAATTAATACAAATACAAATCATACACTACAATATAACATAGACTACCTAACCAGATAACTACACAGGAAATACAATACAATTACTATCTAAGGGAAAATAAGAGAGAAAGAGAAGAGAGAGAGAAATGGCTCATAATAACAAGAAGATCAATATGGTTGCGGAGAAACACTTACGCACAAGGGGAAACGATCGCATGCGCCTCGATATCCAGCTCCCGATTATCAGCAATGAGAACCGTTGAAGAGAGTGAACTGGATATGGTCGGCCTGCCTATTTATGCCCCACACACAATGCAATTCAATGGTCCCTACAATCTCATTGTTCATTGGACACAGGAATTCGGCTTCGCATTATAACAAAAGGTCATAGGTTGATTCATACAGGTGGGCTGTGACTGCTTCCAACTGTTCAGGTGGGTGGGACACTGAGTTTCCCGCCGCATGACTAAATAAGAACAAATAATAGTAAATGGACATAAACTTCTTATGTCCATAACTATTCGCACGAGCGATTAATCCGCTCCAAACCAACACCGGAATATTGCTATTTAAATACTCTTCCGATGGGTACCAAACACCACTGTATGACCCCTGTTAGACCCTTCGTACAATACAAAGAGGGATCTCTCTGTTCAGGAACATGCTATGTTAACTAAACTTTCAGAATCTATCAAAGGAACCATGATCTACAAAATACATTATATAGTGAAAATATGTAACGATTGAGTCGCACGCTACGATCACATAAACTCTACCATAAATACGCATACCGTGCGCCTGCGGGTGCCCGCGACTGTGAGTATGCGCACGTACGGGAGAGCGCACGCATGCGCAGCACGGACCTGTGTGAGGTGCAAATATGGTAGTGTGCATAGAGATATTTTTCTGACTTTGACAACATTGAAACATCAGAAAACAAAGTTTCCACTATCTCACTCTCGCTCAAAAAATTCAATATTTCGGAATATTCCGTATTTCGGAATATTTGGATATGGGATACTCAACCTGTAGTACAGTGCAGCATTGTGGTGACCAGTATACTACAGTACAATAGTCCAGTGCTTTTCTCGCTGCTCAGTGTCAGTTCTCCGTAGTATCAGTGATTGATCAGTATAATCAGTTCTCAGTATAATCAGTGCGCTGTCAGACGTGTGACCGTTTTCCACCATTAGTGCATTGAGATTTAGACAATTGATGAAGTTATTGTGTCCCCGGTACAAAATCCTTCTAGATTCTACTTCACTAGGCAGACGATAGTGAGATTTTACCAATTAATATCAGTGATTTATATTAATGATTAATTACAGTGATCTTGCCAAATGTTTCCAGTGATTTTGTCATTTTCTTCCAGTGATTTGGACCAATAATGCCATTGATTAGAACGAGTAATTCCTGTGATTTTATCATTTTCTTCCAGTGATTTGGACCAACAATACCATTGATTAGAACAAATAATTCCTGTGATTTTGTCATTTTCTTCCAGTGATTTGGACCAATAATACCATTGATTAGAACGAATAATTCCTGTGATATTGAGGTGTTTGTGTCGCTTAGCTTAGCTGTCCAGCGACCACAGTGCACCTCTTTTTCTCTTTTCTTTGCATCATGTGCTGTTTGGGGCCAATTTTTTTAAGTGCCATCCTGTCTGACTCTGCAGTGGCACTCCTAGATGGGCCAGGTGTTTGTGCCGCCCTCTTGGGTCGCTTAGCTTAGTCATCCAGCGACCTTGGTGCAAATTTTAGGACTAAAAATAGTATTGTGAGGTGTTCAGTGTTCAGAATAGACTGGAAATGAGTGGAAATTATGGTTATTGAGGTTATAATATCATAGGATCAAAATTACCCCCAAATTCTATGATTTAAGCTGTTTTTGAGGTTTTTTTTTAAAAAAAACACCCAAATCCAAAACACACCCGAATCCGCCAAAAAAATTTCAGGGAGGTTTTGCCAAAATGCGTCCGAATCCAAAACACGGCCGCGGAACCGAATCCAAAACCAAAACACAAAACCCGAAAAATTTCTGGGGCACATGTCTACTAAAAATTAGTGATGAGCGGGTTCGGTTTCTAAACCGAACCCCCCCGAACTTCACCCTTTTTACACGGGTCCGAGCCATACTCGGATTCTCCTGTATGGCTCGGGTAACCCGAGCGTGCCCGAACGTCATCATCCCGCTGTCGGATTCTCACGAGATTCGGATTCTATATAAGCAGCCGCGCGTCGCCGCCATTTTTACTCGTGCATTGCAAATGTTAGGGAGAGGACGTGGCTGGCGTCCTCTCCGTTATTGTTGAATTTGATTGTGCATTATTGCTTAATTCATTGTGGGGAGGACTGGGGAGCAGCTGTATAATATAGGAGGAGTACAGTGCAGAGTTTTGCTGATCAGTGACCACCAGTTATCCGTTCTCTGCCTGAAAAAAACGCTCCATATCTGTGCTCAGTGTGCTGCATATATACTGTATCTGTGCTCACACTGCTTAATTGTGGGGACTGGGGAGCAGTGCAGAGTTTTGCTGACAGTGACCACCAGTATACGTTGTCTGCCTGAAAAACACTCCATATCTGTGCTCAGTGTGCTGCTTTATTGTGGGGACTGGGGACCACCAGTATAATTAATATTATATAGGAGGAGTACAGTGCAGAGTTTTGCTGACAGTGACCACCATTATACGTTGTCTGCCTGAAAAACACTCCATATCTGTGCTCAGTGTGCTGCTTTATTGTGGGGACTGGGGAGTCGGGATCACCAGTATAATATTATATAGGAGCAGTACAGTGCAGAGTTTTGCTGACACAGTGACCACCAGTATACTATATATAGCAGTACGATACAGAAGGCCACTGCTGTACCTACCTCTGTGTCGTCATTAAGTATACTATCCATCTACATTCTATACCTGTGGTGCATTTTAGTTTTGCAGTTTGCTGACACAGTGACCACCAGTATACTATATATAGCAGTACGGTACGGAAGGCCACTGCTGTACCTACCTCTGTGTCGTCATTAAGTATACTATCCATCTACATTCTATACCTGTGGTGCATTTTAGTTGTGCGCAGTATATATAGTAGTAGGCCATTGCTATTGATACTGGCATATAATTCCACACATTAAAATATGGAGAACAAAAATGTGGAGGTTAAAATAGGGAAAGATCAAGATCCACTACCACCTCGTGCTGAAGCTGCTGCCACTAGTCATGGCCGAGACGATGAAATGCCATCAACGTCATCTGCCAAGGCCGATGCCCAATGTCATAGTAGAGAGCATGTAAAATCCCCCCAAAAAAGTTCAGTAAAATGACCCAACAATCAAAATTAAAAGCGTCTGAGGAGAAGCGTAAACTTGCCAATATGCCATTTACGACACGGAGTGGCAAGGAATGGCTGAGGCCCTGGCCTATGTTCATGGCTAGTGGTTCAGCTTCACATGAGGATGGAAGCACTCATCCTCTCGCTAGAAAAATGAAAAGACTTAAGCTGGCAAAAGCACAGCAAAGAACTGTGCATTCTTCTAAATCACAAATACCCAAGGAGAGTCCAATTGTGTCGGTTGCGATGCCTGACCTTCCCAACACTGGACGGGAAGAGCTTGCGCCTTCCACCATTTGCACGCCCCCTGCAAGTGCTGGAAGGAGCACCCGCAGTCCAGTTCCTGATAGTCAAATTGCAGATGTCACTGTTGAAGTACATAAGGATGAGGATATGGGTGTTGCTGGCGCTGGGGAGGAAATTGACAAGGAGGATTCTGATGGTGAGGTGGTTTGTTTAAGTCAGGCACCCGGGGAGACACCTGTTGTCCGTGGGACGAATATGGCCATTGACATGCCTGGTCAAAATACAAAAAAAATCAGCTCTTCGGTGTGGAATTATTTCAACACAAATGCGGACAACAGGTGTCAAGCCGTGTGTTGCCTTTGTCAAGCTGTAATAAGTAGGGGTAAGGGCGTTATCCACCTCTGAACATCCTCCCTTATACGTCACCTGCAGCGCATTCATCATGTCAGTGAAAAGTTCAAAAATTTTGGGTGACAGCGGAAGCAGTCCACTGACCACTAAATCCCTTCCTATTGTAACCAAGCTCCTGCAAACCACACCACCAACTCCCTCATTGTCAATTTCCTCCTAACCCATGAAAGCCAATAGTCCTGCAGGCCATGTCACTGGCAAGTCTGACGAGTCCTCTCCTGCCTGGGATTCCTCCGATGCATCCTTGAGTTACGCCTACTGCTGCTGGCGCTGCTGTTGTTGCTGCTGGGAGTCGATCGTCATCCCAGAGGGCAAGTCGGAAGACCACTTGTACTACTTCCAGTAAGCAATTGACTGTCCAACAGTCCTTTGCGAGGAAGATGAAATATCACAGCAGTCATCCTGCTGCAAAGCAGATAACTCATGCCTTGGCAGCCTGGGCGGTGAGAAACGTGGTTCCGGTATCCACCGTTAATTCAGAGGCAACTAGAGACTTGATTGAGGTAATGTGTCCCCAGTACCAAATACCATCTAGGTTCCATTTCTCTAGGCAGGCGATACCGAAAATGTACACAGACCTCAGAAAAAGACTCACCAGTGTCCTAAAAAATGCAGTTGTACCCAATATCCACTTAACCACGGACATGTGGACAAGTGGAGCAGGGCAGACTCAGGACTATATGACTGTGACAGCCCACTGGGTAGATGTATTGCCTCCCGCAGCAAGAACAGCAGCGGCGGCACCAGTAGCAGCATCTCGTAAACGCCAACTCGTTCCTAGGCAGGCTACGCTTTGTATCACCGCTTTCCATATTAGGCACACAGCTGACAACCTCTTACGAAAACTGAGGAAGATCATCGCAGAATGGCTTACCCCAATTGGACTCTCCTGGGGATTTGTGACATCGGACAACGCCAGCAATATTGTGCGTGCATTACATCTGGGCAAATTCCAGCACGTCCCATGTTTTGCACATACATTGAATTTGGTGGTGCAGAATTATTTAAAAAACGACAGGGGCGTGCAAGAGATGCTGTCGGTGGCCCGAAGAATTGCGGGCCACTTTCGGCATTCAGCCACCGCGTACAGAAGACTGGAGCACCACCAAACAATCCTGAACCTGCCCTGCCATCATCTGAAGCAAGAGGTGGTAACGAGGAAGAATTCAACCCTCTATATGCTTCAGAGGATGGAGGAGCAGCAAAAGGCCATTCAAGCCTATACATCTGGCCACGATATAGGCAAAGGAGGGGGAATGCACCTGACTCAAGCGCAGTGGAGAATGATTTCAATGTTGTGCAAGGTTATGCAACCCTTTGAACTTGCCACACGTGAAGTCAGTTCAGACACTGCCAGCCTGAGTCAGGTCATTCCGCTCATCAGGCTTTTGCAGAAGAAGCTGGAGACATTGAAGGAGGAGCTAAAAGAGAGCGATTCTGCTAGGCATGTGGGGCTTGTGGATGGAGCCCTTAATTCGCTTAACCAGGATTCACGGGTGGTCAATCTGTTGAAATCAGAGCACTACATTTTGGCCACTGTGCTCTATCCTAGATGTAAAACCTACTTTGTATCTCTCTTTCCGGCAGACACAAGTCTGCAGAGGTTCAAAGACCTGCTGGTGAGAAAATTGTCAAGTCAAGCGAAACGTGACCCGTCAACATCTCCTCCTTCACATTCTCCCGCAACTGGGGGTGCGAGGAAAAGGCTAAGAATTCCGAGCCCACCCGCTGGCGGTGATGCAGGGCAGTCTGGAGCGAGTGCTGACATCTGGTCCGGACTGAAGGACCTGCCAACGATTACTGACATGTCGTCTACTGTCACTGCATATGATTCTCTCACCATTGAAAGATTGGTGGAGGATTATATGAGTGACCGCATCCAAGTAGGCACGTCAGACAGTCCGTACGTATACTGGCAGGAAAAAGAGGCAATTTGGAGGCCCTTGCACAAACTGGCTTTATTCTAACTAAGTTGCCCTCCCTCCAGTGTGTACTCCTAAAGAGTGTTTAGTCAGCCGCTCACCTTGTCAGCAATCGGCGTACGAGGTTACTTCCAGAAAATGTGGAGAAGATGATGTTCATCAAAATGAATTATAATCAATTCCTGCGTGGAGACATTCACCAGCAATTGCCTCCTGAAAGTACACAGGGACCTGAGATGGTGGATTCCAGTGGGGACGAATTAATAATCTGTGAGGAGGGGGATGTACACAGTGAAAGGGGTGAGGAATCGGAGGATGATGATGAGGAGGACATCTTGCCTCTGTAGAGCTAGTTTGTGCAAGGAGAGATTGATTGCTTCTTTTTTGGTGGGGGCCCAAACCAACCAGTCATTTCAGTCACAGTCGTATGACAGACCCTGTCGCTGAAATGATGGGTTTGTTAAAGTGTGCATGTCCTGTTTATACAACATAAGGGTGGGTGGGAGGGCCCAAGGACAATTCCATCTTGCACCTCTTTTTTCTTTCATTTTTCTTTGCATCATGTGCTGTTTGGGGACTATTTTTTGAAGTGCCATCCTGTCTGACACTGCAGTGCCACTCCTAGATGGGCCAGGTGTTTGTGTCTGCCACTTGTGTCGCTTAGCTTAGTCACACAGCGACCTTGGTGCGCCTCTTTTTTTCTTTGCATCATGTGCTGTTTGGGGACTATTTTTTTGAAGTGCCATCCTGTCTGACACTGCAGTGCCACTCTTAGATGGGCCAGGTGTTTGTGTCGGCCACTTGTGTCGCTTATCTTAGTCACACAGCGACCTCGGTGCAAATTTTAGGAGTAAAAATAATATTGTGAGGTGTGAGGTGTTCAGAATAGACTGGAAATGAGTGGAAATTATGGTTATTGAAGTTTATAATACTATGGGATCAAAATGACCCCCAAATTCTATGATTTAAGCTGTTTTTTAGGGTTTTTTGAAAAAAACACCCGAATCCAAAACACACCCGAATCCGACAAAAAATTTTCGGTGAGGTTTTGCCAAAACGCGTCCGAATCCAAAACACGGCCGCGGAACCGAATCCAAAACCAAAACACAAAACCCGAAAAATGTTCGGTGCACATCACTACTAAAAATCGACTGACTTTTGCTATTTTCCTCCACATAGTGTTATTCCCTTTTACCTTTCCCCATACCTACCACGCCCCCCTGTTGGACAATTCCATCTTGCACCTATTTTCTTTGCATTATGTGCTGTTTGGAGCTTTGCTGACTGTGACAAGAAACATTTGTATAGTTTATGAAACTGACACCATGTCTGCCACTGCATTGTCAAAGCCCAAAACCGGAGACTTGGGCCAGCGTACATCTTTGGACTAAAGCAGCCCAGTTTCAAAGTTGCACATTCATTTCACTGCTTATTGTAATTTTCTTAATGGGGAAATAGATGCATGTGTTCATAACAGACCCAGAACAAACACTGCAGAATTTGCAGTTCGTTAAAAATTATATTTCTCTTGATGTGTACGGTAGTTGTTTAATGTCATTTTCAGTTGTGTAATATTACAAGCAATCTGCTAAATAGTAAAATTTCCAGTGTGTAATAAAACAACTGTTACCATGGTAAGGCTTGCAAAACATACATACATTACAGTAATATCTAGGAACGGCTCCAGAGGAGGGACTGCAGCTCAGTTCAAAATTCAAATAGTGCAGGCACACCAACTGCCCGTGAGTCCGTTTGAAATGGCAGTTAGTGACAGTTGCTGTGGCATCCCTATTTGAAATTTGAACTGACCTGCAGCCTTTGCTCTGAAACCGCCACTTTCTCTAACGTCCTAGTGGATGCTGGGAACTCCGAAAGGACCATGGGGAATAGCGGCTCCGCAGGAGACTGGGCACAACTAAAAGAAAGCTTTTAGACTACCTGGTGTGCACTGGCTCCTCCCACTATGACCTTCCTCCAAGCCTCAGTTAGATTTCTGTGCCCGGCCGAGCTGGATGCACACTAGGGGCTCTCCTGAGCTCCTAGAAAGAAAGTTTATTTTAGGTTTTTTATTTTACAGTTAGACCTGCTGGCAACAGGCTCACTGCATCGAGGGACTAAGGGGAGAAGAAGCGAACCTACCTGCTTGCAGCTAGCTTGGGCTTCTTAGGCTACTGGACACCATTAGCTCCAGAGGGATCGACCACATGGAACTGGCCTTGGTGTTCGTTCCCGGAGCCGCGCCGCCGCCCCCGTTACAGAGCCAGAAGCAAGAAGAGGTCCGGAAAATCGGCGGCAGAAGACATCAGTCTTCACCAAGGTAGCGCACAGCACTGCAGCTGTGCGCCATTGCTCCTCATGCACACTTCACACTCCGGTCACTGAGGGTGCAGGGCGCCGGGGGGGGGGCACCCTGAGCAGCAATAAAAACACCTTGGCTGGCAAATATATCACAATATATAGCCCCAGAGGCTATATATGTGATAAATACCCCTGCCAGAATCCATAAAAAAGCGGGAGAAAAGTCAGCGAAAAAGGGGCGGAGCTATCTCCCTCAGCACACTGGCGCCATTTTCTCTTCACAGTGCAGCTGGAAGACAGCTCCCCAGGCTCTCCCCTGTAGTTTGCAGACTCAAAGGGTTAAAAAGAGAGGGGGGGCACTAAATTTAGGCGCAATATTGTATATACAAGCAGCTATTGGGAAAAATTCACTCAGTTATAGTGTTAATCCCTAAATTATATAGCGCTCTGGTGTGTGCTGGCATACTCTCTCTCTGTCTCCCCAAAGGGCTGTGTGGGGTCCTGTCCTCAGTCAGAGCATTCCCTGTGTGTGTGTGGTGTGTCGGTACGGCTGTGTCGACACGTTTGATGAGGAGGCTTATGTGATGGCAGAGCAGATGCCGATAAATGTGATGTCGCCCCCTGTGGGGCCGACACCAGAGTGGATGGATAGGTGGAAGGTATAAACCGACAGTGTCAACTCCTTACATAAAAGGCTGGATGACGTAACAGCTATGGGACAGCCGGCTTCTCAGCCCGCACCTGCCCAGGCGTCTCAAAGGCCATCAGGGGCTCAAAAACGGCTCCCTCAGATGGCAGACACAGATGTCGACACGGAGTCTGACTCCAGTGTCGACGAGGTTGAGACATATACACAATCCACTAGGAACATCCGTTACATGATCCCGGCAATAAAAAATGTGTTACACATTTCTGACATTAACCCAAGTACCACTAAAAAAGGGTTTTATGTTTGGGGAGAAAAAGCAGGCAGTGTTTTGTTCCCCCATCAAATGAGTGAATGAAGTGTGAAAAAGCGTGGGTTCCCCCGTTAAGAAACTGGTAATTTCTAAAAAGTTACTGATGGCGTACCCTTTCCCGCCAGACTATAAGTTACGCTGGGAGATATCCCCTAGGGTGGATAAGGCGCTCACACATTTGTCAAAAAAGGTGGCACTGCCGTCTTAGGATACGGCCACTTTGAAGGTACCTGCTGATAAAAAGCAGGAGGCTATCCTGAAGTCTGTATTTACACACTCAGGTACTAGACTGAGACCTGCAGATAGTGCTGCTGCAGCGTGGTCTGTAACCCTGTCAAACAGGGATACTATTTTGCGAACATAAGACGTTGTCTTATATATGAGGGATGCACAGAGGGATATTTTGCCGGCTGTCATCCAGAATTAATGCAATGTCCATTCTGTCAGGAGGGTATTAGAGACCCGACACTGGACAGGTGATGCTGACTTTAAAAGGCACATAGAGCCTTATAAGGGTGAGGAATTGTTTGGGGATGGTCTCTGGGACCTCGTATCCACAGCAACAGCTGGGAAGAAAAAAATAAATTTTACCTCAGGTTTCCTCACAGCCTAAGAAAGCACTGTATTATCAGGTACAGTCCTTTCGGCTTCAGAAAAGCAAGCGGGTAAAAGGCGCTTCCTTTCTACACAGAGACGAGGGAAGAGGGAAAAAGCTGCACCAGTCAGCCAGTTCCCAGAATCAAAATTCTTCCCCCGCTTCCTCTGAGTCCACCGCATGACGCGGGGGCTCCACAGGCGTAGCCAGGTACGGTGGGGGGCCGCCTCAAAAATGTCAGCGATCAGTGGGCTCGCTCACAGGTGGATCCCTGGATCCTTCAAGTAGTATCTCAGGGGTACAAGCTGGAATTCGAGGCGTCTCCCCCCCGCCGTTTCCTCAAATTATGCCTTGCCGACAACTCCCTCAGGCAGGGAGGCTGTGCTAGAGGCAATTCACAAGCTGTATTCCCAGCAGGTGATAGTCAAGGACGGGGTTACTATTCCACACTGTGTGTGGTACCGAAACCGGACGGTTCGGTGAGACCCATTTTAAATTTTAAATCCTTGAACACATACATAAAAAAATTCAAGTTCAAGATGGAATCGCTCAGGGCGGTTTTTGCAAGCCTGGAGGAGGGGGATTACATGGTATCCCTGGACATCAAGGATGCTTACCTACATGTCCCCATTTACCATCCTCACCAGGAGCACCTCAGATTTGTGGTACAGGATTGCCATTACCAATTCCAAACCCTGCCGTTTGGACTGTCCACGGCACCGAGGGTCTTTACCAAGGTAATGGCAGAAATGATGATACTCCTTCGAAAAAAGGGAGTTTTAATTATCCCGTACTTGGACGATCTCCTTATAAAGGCGAGGTCCAAGGAGCAGTTGTTGGTCGGAGTAGCACTATCTTGGGAAGTGCTACAACAGTACGGATGGATTCTATACATTCCAAAGTCACAGCTGGTTCCTACCACACGCCTACTGTTCCTGGTGATGGTTCTGGACACAGAACAGAAAAAAGTGTTTCTCCCGCAGTAGAAAGCCAAGGAGCTGTCATCTCTAATCAGAGACCTCCTGAAACCAAAACAGGTATCGGTGCATCACTGCACACGAGTCCTGGGGAAAATGGTAGCTTCTTACGAAGCAAAATTTCATTCGGCAGGTTCCATGCAAGAACTTTTCAGTGGGACCTTTTGGACAAGTGGTCGGGATCGCATCTTCAGATGCATCGGCTGATAACCCTGTCTCCAAGGACCAGGGTATCTCTACTGTGGTGGCTGCAGAGTGCTCATCTTCAAGAGGGCCGCAGATTCGGCATACAGGACTGGGTCCTGGTAACCACAGATGCCAGCCTTCGAGGCTGGGGGGCAGTCACACAGGGAAGAAATTTCCAAGGACTTTGGTCAAGTCAGGATAAATATTCTGGAACTGAGGGCCATTTACAATGCCCTAAGTCTGGCAGGGCCTCTGCTTCAAAACCGGCCGGTACTGATCCAATCAGACAACATCACGGCAGTCGCCCATGTAAACCGACAGGGCGGCACAAGAAGCAGGATGGCGATGGCAGAAGCCACAAGGATTCTCCGATGGGCGGAAAGTCACATCTTAGCACTGTCAGCAGTGTTCATTCCGGGAGTGGACAACTGGGAAGCAGACTTCCTCAGCGGACACGACCTACACCCGGGAGAGTGGGAACTTCATCCAGAAGTCTGCCAACTGTTGGTAAACCGCTGGGAAAGGCCACAGGTGGACATGATGGCGTCCCGCCTAAACAAAAAAACTAGATATTGCGCCAGGTCAAGGGACCCTCAGGCAATAGCTGTGGACGCTCTAGTGACACCGTGGGTGTACCAGTCGGTTTATGTATTCCCTCCTCTGCCTCTCATACCAAAGGTACTGAGAATAATAAGAAAACGAGGAGTAAGAACGATACTCGTGGTTCCGGATGGGCCAAGAAGAGCTTGGTACCCAGAACTTCAAGAAATGATATCAGAGGACCCATGGCCTCTACCGCTCAGACAGGATCTGCTACAGCAGGGGCCCTGTCTGTTCCAAGACTTACCGCGGCTGCGTTTGACGGCATGGCGGTTGAATTCTGGATCCTAAAGGAAAAGGGCATTCCGGAGGAAGTCATTCCTACGCTGATAAAAGCCAGGAAAGAAGTAACCGCAAACCATTATCACCGTATTTGGCGAAAATATGTTGTGTGGTGTGAGGCCAGGAAGGCCCCAACAGAGTAATTTCAGCTAGGTCGTTTTCTGCACTTCCTACAGTCAGGAGTGACTATGGGCCTAAACTTGGGTCCCATTAAGGTCCAGATTTCGGCTCTGTCGATTTTCTTACAGAAAGAACTGGCTTCACTGCCTGGAGTTCAGACATTTGTAAAGGGAGTGCTACATATTCAGCCCCTTTTGTGCCTCCTGTGGCACCTTGGGATCTCAACGTGGTGTTGAGTTTCCTAAAATCACATTGGTTTGAGCCACTTAAAACTGTGGATTTGAAATATCTCACGTGGAAAGTGGTCATGTTATTGGCCTTGGCTTCGGCCAGGCGTGTGTCAGAATGGGCGGCTTTGTCAGGTAAAAGCCCTTATCTGATTTTCCATATGGATAGGGCAGAATTGAGGACTCGTCCCCAGTTTCTCCCTAAGGTGGTATCAGCTTTTCACTGAACCGACCTATTGTAGTGCCTGCGGCTACTAGGGACTTGGAAGATTCCAAGTTACTGGACGTAGTCAGGGCCTTAAAAAATTACATTTCCAGGACGGCTGGAGTCAGGAAAACTGACTCGCTTTTTATCCTGTAGGCACCCAACAAAATAGGTGCTCCTGCTTCTAAGAAGGCTATTGCTCGCTGAATTTGTAGCACAATTCAGCTGGAGCATTCTGCGGCTGGATTGCCGCATCCTAAATCAGTAAAAGCCCATTCCACGAGGAAAGTGGGCTCATCTTGGGCGGCTGCCCGAGGGGTCTTGGCTTTACAACTTTGCCGAGCTGCAACTTGGTCAGGGGCAAACACGTTTGCTAAATTCTACAAATTTGATACCCTGGCTGAGGAGGACCTTGAGTTCTCTCATTCGGTGCTGCAGAGTCATCCGCACTCTCCCGCCCGTTTGGGAGCTTTGGTATAATCCCCATGGTCCTTTCGGAGTTCCCAGCATCCACTAGGACGTTAGAGAAAATAAGATTTTACTCACCGGTAAATCTATTTCTCGTAGTCCGTAGTGGATGCTGGGCGCCCATCCCAAGTGCGGATTGTCTGCAATACTTGTATATAGTTATTGTTAACTAAAGGGTTATTGTTATGAGCCATCTGTTGAGAGGCTCAGTTATGTTTCATACTGTTAACTGGATATGGTATCACGAGTTATACGGTGTGATTGGTGTGGCTGGTATGAGTCTTACCCGGGATTCAAAATCCTTCCTTATTGTGTCAGCTCTTCCGGGCACAGTATCCTAACTGAGGCTTGGAGGAGGGTCATAGTGGGAGGAGCCAGTGCACACCAGGTAGTCTAAAAGCTTTCTTTTAGTTGTGCCCAGTCTCCTGCGGAGCCGCTATTCCCCATGGTCCTTTCGGAGTTCCCAGCATCCACTACGGACTACGAGAAATAGATTTACCGGTGAGTAAAATCATGGCCCTCATTCCAAGTTGTTCGCTCGCAAGTGAATTTTAGCAGATTTGCTCATGCTAAGCCGCCGCCTACTGGGAGTGAATCTTAGCATCTTAAAATTGCGAACGATGTATTCGCAATATTGCAATTACACACCTCGTAGCAGTTTCTGAGTAGCTCCAGACTTACTCGGCATCTGCGATCAGTTCAGTGCTTGTCGTTCCTAGTTTGACGTCACAAACACTCGCAGCTTTCGCCCAGACACTCCCCCGTTTCTCCAGCCACTCCTGCGTTTTTTCCGGAAACGGTAGCGTTTTTTTCCACACGCCCATAAAACGGCCTGTTTCCGCCCAGTAACACCCATTTCCTGTCAATCACATTACGATCGCCAGACCGATGAAAAAGCCGTGAGTAAAATTCCTAACTGCATAGCAAATTTACTTGGCGCAGTCGCAGTGCGGACATTGAGCATGCGCATTAAGCGGAAAATCGCTGCGATGCGAAGATTTTTACCGAGCGAACAACTCGGAATGAGGGCCCTTATTATTACTGTCTATCTAACATAATATAAATAAATAAATAAATAAATAACATGTAATAAAAGTAATTCTTAAACTGAAAGCACTGTGACTTTACAATGAAGATGTCACACATGCGCAATGGCGGTTTTCAAAAGCAACACCTGGCGGACCAACATATTTATTGCACTGACCAGAAAAACAAATCATTACACTGCAAATGAATATGCTACACTGCAGCTGAATATGCCTCCCTGCAACCATGTGCAGGCATGCGTAATACGATTAGTCTTTTGCATTACATGACACACGGAGGATAGATAAGATATCTTTATAATACCAGACATTTGGTGATTTTCTGAGCATGCATCAATGCACGTTGCTTCAGTAGAGGGGGCCCATGGATATCTGTAGCTGTTACAATAAAATCATCAGTAGATGAACTCTAATTTTTGAAAGCAGATATGAAATGTTCCATCTGATTTCATGATTGTCAGATGCAGGGATAATTTGATCTTTTTATTAGACTGCTGCACTTGTAAGAAAATTCTGTGTGACGGGACTATGGAGTATATTTATTATCATGCTTTAAACCTGATGATTGTAATTTATTTTCGTTGCTTGTAGCAAACCAAAATTAAGAATGTATTAAAAACACACACGCACAGGAGCCCATCCCTGCGATGTGAAGGATTAAGGAGGGTACTGACGGGAGAGATGTGTGCTGAGCGATCTTAACACAGACTGTTCAGCACACATCTCTCTCCTGCTCAGCACAGCGCGATGTGCTGAGCGAGGGGTAGGATGGAGGGAGGGTTGCTCACTTCACACAGCAGTGAAGTGAGTGATCTACTAGATTGAGCCTGCATGCAGGCTCAATCTAGCACCGGTGATAGCGATGCGCGGGGCCACGCATCACTATTACTGGGAGGCATACACACGGTAGATCTGTGCTTAAAATTTAAGCAATCTAGTCAGATTAAGTGATCACTCCACTTTTAACACTTGTCCTTTGCGCTTGTGCCTGCGCTTACCCCACTGCGCTTGTGCGCAATTCACTTCCCTGCAAATGTTATGTGCAAACTATAGGCTATAATGGCTAATGCCAACTGAAGATGATGTTAGCTCCTGGACCAAGCTCAATAATTGAAACTAAGGAAACATATGAGTGCTGCTATTCCAGCCGAAAATGGGGGACAGCAGCAGCTTCAAAATCTGCAGTGTTTCCCTGTACATACATTCAGGTGGTAATTAGTACTTGTGAGTACACCCAGAAAATGTGTGTTACTTGGGGATATGACATATCCATGCAGAAGCAGAATATTGGTGAAGCCACTAGATGATGAGACAAAGAACCAGAAGGAAGTAGCAAACATGTTTTAACCCCTTCAGTGGCAAGTTTTTAATTTAAAAACACACACTGGGGGGGGGGGGGGTTTAACTTACAGTGGGAGAGGGGGGGAAGGTGCAGGGGGCGCGACTGACGGGGCAGGGCGAGTTGATCGCCTGACATCACCATCGGGCATCGCCAGCCCCAGCACTGATTCCCAGCTGCCTTGTGACACACAGGAATTAGTATAATGCACATTACAGCTAAGCCCATCCCCCAGCCAATGGGAGATCAGGAGGCGGGCTAAACTCAAAATGGAGCATACTGATTCCCGGGCACAAGGCACGCTGCATGGCTGTCCCTGAGATATCAGTCAGTTATATGCCTGAGGTTGACAGCACTGTTATTGTTGGCATGCCCGGAACATTTCCGGGCATACCACTGAAGGGGTTATGTTATTACATCTAATTGCTTAGAATTGGATAACCGAGGGCATTGTGAGTTATGTGGCTCTGATCTGAAGATGGCACATGCAATTTCCATCTAGAATTATTGTAATGTACATCTTTGGTATATAAGAGATGGCACCAGGTTTAACTTCAATGGACATCCCTCCTGTGGGGAATGGCAAGCATAAGGCCAAACAATAAAGGGAGTGAGGATTAGTAGTGCTCCAAGGGGTGGAAATAATCTCTGCGCTCCCTATACAGCCTACAGGGGTAAAACCATTTACCATTTGTGGTAAACCATCAATGGTTTTTAATTATAGATGGTCGATGGCTGTACCAATAATAGAGAAGTAGAAGTAGAGGTAAACAAGTCAATGCAACCTGGTGCTATGAGGGCCTCTGACTATTTCTGTGCAGAATACAGTCCAGCACCTTACAACTGTTTTTATTTACTTACAGCTAAGATGAGCAATGTAGTAATGAGTAAACAACTAACATAAGTTCTTCCACCAAGATAGGAGTGGAGGTGTAAGCATGTGTTTTTCCTGATTGCGTGTGCCTCTCTAATTTTTAATCACCTCCTTGACTCTGTCCTCTTCCTCTTGCCTCTTCTCATAATGTAAAAAGTCATCAAAGAAGGAGGTGGTATGTTTGTAGCTACTGTAGCTATGATTCGGAAATCTTGGCGCAATTTTTCCAAGGAGACCACCTGTTGCTGAAATTATAAGTTAATTATACTGTGCATGTCCTGTTTAAACAACATAAGGGTGGGTGGTAGGGCCCAAGGACAATTCCATCTTGCACCTCTTTTTTTTATTTCCATTATGTGCACATTGGGGCCCTAGTTTTTATAACTGACATACTGCCTGCCACTGCAGTGCTACACCTAGATGTGCTAGGTGTTTGTGCCGCCCACTTGTGTAACTTAGCTTAGTCATCCAGCTACCTTGGTGCAACCTTTTGGCCTAAAAACAATATTGTGATATGTAAGGTGTTCAGAATTGGCTAGAAAAGAGTGGAAATGAATGTTATTGATGTTAATAATACCGAAGGATCAAAATTAACCCCAAATTCTGTGATTTTAGCATTTTGTATGGGGTTATTTTTCAAAAAAATTCCAGATCCAAATCAAAACCCGAAAGGGTGGTTTTGGCAAAACCAATCCAGATCCAAAACATGAACTGAGATTCAGAACCAAAACCAAAACACCAAACCCGAAAATTGTCCGCAGCACATCTCTAACCTGTGATACCTCTCTCGACCACTTAGACATAACCAGTAAACCACGGGGATGTTACGCTAACACATGGGTGTATGATAAGATGTGATCACAAAACCAGTGAGCATCTCTTAAGTTTAATTATATTGTTAACTGCTTTTAAGGTTAAATGCTTTAATAAAAACATGAATAAAATCCCAATGGTTACTTTATTATGGTGAGTGCAGAGCTTCTGTATTTTTTATTTAAACACTGTTGTTACAGGCTACATGAACGGCAGATCTAGGAGTGGTGAGTAGCAATGGATCAATGCTTTGATAGAAAGATAGATAGACACATAGATAGATAGATAGATAGATAGATAGATAGATAGATAGATAGATAAATTACAGTATTAACAGTAAGCTGTAAGTATATGGAGCTATACCAGTCAATGCAAGTATTTAGGGTTTAGGCCTCCAATAACACTAGAACACAACCAAAGAAACAGATTGCTGTGGGCCCCCATAGATAATTAAGTTGAATCAGTGGTCCTACTATTTTCTTTTTATCCCATAGATTGTCTAGTATGCCTCTATTATAATGTCCTACTGCTCATAAGTGACTGGGACTTCTCAGACTGTGCAGAGGTAGTACTTTGGCTCGCATTACCGCCAACACTCAGTTTAACCCACAGGCAGCTATTGTACACACAAATTATTTATTGTTCCACAACTTCTCATTATGGTGGTTTTAGCAAAACCAATCCAGATCCAAAACACAAATGGAGATCCAGATCCAAAACCAGAACACAAAACCTGAAAAGTGTCCATCGCACATCTCTGCTTTATACATTTCTCCTTTGGGACCTCACTGAGCTGCTGCACAATTCAATTCCCTGTAAATGTTGTTATGTATAAACTTTAGGCTACAATGGCCAATGCAATCTGAAGATGTTGTTATCTCCAGGGCCAAGCTCAATAATACAAAGCATTCTGGAGTTTGGTAATTTTGGCATTGAAACTATAGAGAACTATGAGGACTGCTTTTCCAGCCAAAAATGGGGGACAGCAGCAGCTCCAAAATCTGCAGTGGTCCCCTGTAGATACATTCAGGTGGTATTTAATACTTGCAAGTAAACCCAGAAAATGTGTGTTATTGGGGTATATGACAAATCCATGCAGAAGCAGAATATTAGTGAAGCCACTGGATGATGAGACAAAGGGCCAAATTCAGACCTGATCACTGTTGTGCGAAATCGCACAGCGGCCGATGATCGAATGACTATGCATGCATATGCACCGCAATACACACACGTGAGCCCAAACAGCAACAGAATGGTGCAAAAATTTAGATTGCTAGATGTACGCAAGGTGATTGACAGGAAGCGGACATTTAGGGGTGGTAACTGGCCATTTTCTGGGAGTGTCTGGAAACAAGCAGGCGTTCCCAAGCATTTTCAGGGAGGGTGTGTGACGTCAGCTCTGTCCCTGATCAGCCTGATTCTAACGCACTGTAGGAGTAAGTCCTGGGCTACACACAGACGGGAAAAAACATTCTATGGTGAGTGAGACGCGAATGGATTTGCAGCTGTCTGCTGACTGGAAAAGTTTTTGTACGGTGTATGCATGCATTCACACACTTGCATGAGCGGGTTTTCACTCTCTTTGGGTGGCATCTAACTAATCGCAGCCCTCTGCAAATTTGCAGAGGAGTGTTTAGGCCTGAATTAGGCCCAAAGAAGCAGAAGGAAGAAGAAAACGTTTTAATTTACACTAAATATGCAGTAATGTTTTTATATAGTACCTAATGGCTTAGAATTGGATAACCTGGGGCATTGTGAGTTACTGGCTCTGATCTGAAGATGACACATGCAATTTCCATCTAGAATTACTGTAATATACATCTTTAGTAGAAAAATGATGACACCACCAGGTTTAAGGTCAAATGAAATCCCTGCGGTGGGTAACAGCATGTAGTAGGCCAGACAGTAAAGGTAGGGGGGATTAGCAATGCTCCAAGGGGTGGAAATAATCTCTGTGCTCCCTATGCCAAGTAAAAAAGAAAACCGTAACTGACCAACAGCCTATGAGGACAAAACAGTTCTCCATTGGTGGCAAACCATCAATGGTTGTTAACTATTGATGGTTGATGGCTATACCAATAAAAGAGAAATAGAGGTAATCAATTTAATGCAGCCTGGTCCTCAGAGGGCTTCAGACTATTTCTGTGCAGAATAAAGTCCACCAATTTACAACTGTTCTTATTTTACCAACAGCTAAGCAAATGAGATGAGTAAACAACTAACATAAGTTCTTCCACTTCCAGGATGAGAAGTTAATAATAAATGTGGCAAAATGACAGCTTAAATAAAAAATTAAAAAAACACAGTTCATAAGAACAGTAAACTAAGATTAATATGTCAGTACATAAACTTCATACAGGTGGATAAAGTACATAAACGTTGCTATAAATGAGAAGTTGTGGAACAATAAATAAGAACAATAACTGCCTGAGGCTAAACTCCTACTGCTCAGTGTTGGCACTAATGTGAGCCAAATCATTACCTCTGCGCAGTCGGAACAATTCCAGCCATTTGTGAGCAGTAGGACATTATAATAAAGGCAGAAAAGGCAATCTTTATGGTCAAAGGATAATAGTCGGAGCTAAGCTACCCTGTCCATTCGAGATTGCATTGCCGGCTGAAAATGCAGAAAGGACCTCTGGACTAAAGTAGCGATGACAACCAGACCCTCACGAACTTTAGGATTCGACTCCTGATCTGAGACCGTCTCTGGGTTTCTCACCAGACTCAGATCCCAAAAACGAGGCAAAATGTCATCAACCCATTGTCGGATTCTCACAGGGTTTATAATTCTATAAAGGCCCCTGGTGACCCGTGCCATTTTCACCTCAGCTATGTCGAGTGCACTGAACGGACATGGCCGTCTCAGTGATGAGGCGTGTGGCGTGGGCGTGGGGCTGCTGGCTGCATTCAGTGACAACAAGGGGTGATCTTCCATCATTAACAGTCCAGGAGTGCTGGTGAATCTGTTAAGGGGTGATCTTACCTGTGCATACATCCAGGAGCTCTGCCTATCCTAGTGTTAAATTACCAAGTATACTGTGTGTGTACATACAAGTGCTGTTGTGTCTCCAGGGCTGTTGTCGTCTGGTGTATCTGACAACAAGGGGTGATCTGTCCATATATATCCAGAGACTTTGCCTGCACCAATGTTAAAAAAGCCCAGTATACTGTGTGTGTGTACATCCGACGGCTGGTGTGTTGTATTAATCAGTATCAGTCCAGGGGTAATGTCAACTGGTGTATCTGACAACAATGGGTGATCTGTCTATACACATTCAGGGGTGCTGCCTGCCCCAGTGTTAAAAAAATCCAGTATACTGTGTGTGTACATCCAGGGGCTGGTGTGTCGTATAACTCCAGTATACTGTGTGTGTACATCCAGAGGCTGGTGTGTCATATGTATCAGTATCAGTCAAGACAGGGGTGCTGTTGTTTGGTGTATCTGACAACAAGGCATAGTTCGTGCTCACAGTGAAAATATAGATAAATATATTTGTGCATATAATTTCACCAATAAATGGGTGTATGTTAGTCAATAATTTTCACTTGCTAATACATGAAAATTCATGGAATTCCTGAATGACCACCAATTGAACATTAAACTAACCTTAGAATGGAGTGCGAATGAAGACACTTTCTTGGACCTACATCTTTACAGGCACCTTGATGGAGTACTTATAATGGAACTGTACAGAAAACAGACAGCAAGTAATAGTCTCATACACCAGGAAAGTGCCCATCTTCCAGCTACTGTAAGAAATACATCTGAAAGGGGAATTCCTTCGATTGCGTAGGAATTGCTCCGAGGACCAAGTCTACACAGAGAAATGTGGTGAATTAACCAACAGACTCATCAAGAGAGGATACAGTAAGAAAACTATCAAAACTGCCATATACCAATTATCAAAACTCAGAAGGGAATCTTTGATCTTTGGAAATAAGAAAGAAAAAAGCAGAAATAAGATCCGATTCATAGGGAACTTTTGCAAAAAAGGAGAATACTGCAAAACATAATACAAAGACACTGGCATATTTTATCAACGGATACAGATCTGTCATCACTTGGGCGACATAGCGGCTTTCGGCTGGCAAAGAGCACAAAACAACAGGGACAAACTAGTCCAAAGCCATTTTTCCAGAAAAACCCATAACCAACCAAAATTTAAGGGTACATCACCATGTGGCAAATGCAAAGCCTGCACCCATATCCTCATAAAGTATTGTGTCACAGATAGATACAGTATAATAAGAACATCCACATTAAACAATTTATTGACTGTGACACCACAGGCGTGGTTTACTGTCTTGAGTGCAGTTGTGGTCTTAAGTATATGGGAATGCCCACACGAATGCGCTTAAACAGAGAATTCTCGAACACGCAGGGAACATATGCAATGCTGCATCAGACACCTTGAAGATGAAAAAGTTGACCTCAGTTGCGAGACATTTTCTGAAACAACATGGAGGCAGCACTACAGATCTGAAGGCCTATGGCCTAGAACATTTGAAGATTGGCATCCGAGGAGGTGATCTTGCCAAGGAGCTATTGCGCATAGAAAGCTAATGGACATTCAAATGAAACACTATAACACCATACGGTTTGAATGAAATAAACAATTTCAGTGCCTTTTTGTAAATAGTACCATTTACTAAAAATCAACTGACTTTTGCTATTTTCCTCCACATAGTGTTATTCCCTTTTACCTTCCCCCTTACCTACCGCACCCCCCTGTTGGACAATTCCATCTTGCACCTATTTTCATTGCATTATGTGCTGTTTGGAGCTTTGCTGACTGTGACAAGAAACATTTGTATAGTTTATGAAACTGCCACCCTGTCTGCCACTGCATTGTACAAGCCCAAAACCGGAGACTTGTGCCGGCACATATCTCTATACTAAAGTAGCCCATTATCAAAAATTGCACATACATTTCACTGCTTATTGTAATTTTCTTAATGGGGAAATAGACGCATTTGATCATAACGGAACCCAGAACAAAACTGCAGAATTTACAGTTCGTTTAAATTTATGTTTCTCTTGATGTGTACAGTAGTTGTTTAATGCCATTTTCAGTGGGGTAATATTAAAAGCAATAAGCTAGATAGTAGAGATGTGCACCGGAAATTTTTCGGGTTTTGTGTTTTGGTTTTGGGTTCGGTTCCGTGGCCGTGTTTTGGGATCGAACGCGTTTTGGCAAAACCTCACCAAATTTTTTTTGTCGGATTCGGGTGTGTTTTGGATTCGGGTGTTTTTTTCAAAAAACCCTAAAAAACAGCTTAAATCATAGAATTATTAACCTCAATAACCATAATTTCCACTCATTTTCAGTCTATTCTGAACACCTCACACCTCACAATATTATTTTTAGTCCTAAAATTTGCACCAAGGTCGCTGGATGACTAAGCTCAGCGACCCAAGTGGCCGACACAAACACCTGGCCCATCTAGGAGTGGCACTGCAGTGTCACACAGGATGGCCCTTCCAAAAAACACTCCCCGAACAGCACATGACGCAAAGAAAAAAAGAGGCGCAATGAGGTAGCAGTGTGACTAAGCTCAGCGACCCTAGTGGCCGACACAAACACCTGGCCCATCTAGGAGTGGCACTGCAGTGTCACGCAGGATGGCCCTTCCAAAAAACCACTCCCCAAACAGCACATGACGCAAAGAAAAAAAGAGGCACAATGAGGTAGCTGTGTGAGTAAGCTAAGCGACCCTAGTGGCCGACACAAACTCCTGGCCCATCTAGGAGTGGCACTGCAGTGTCAGGCCGGATGGCCCTTCCAAAAAATACTCCCCAAACAGCACATGACGCAAAGAAGAAAAAAAAGAGGCGCAATGAGGTAGCTGTGTGACTAAGATAAGTGACCGTAGTGGCCGACACAAACACCTGGCCCATCTAGGAGTGGCACTGCAGTGTCACGCAGGATGGCCCTTCCAAAAAACACTCCCCAAACAGCACATGACGCAAAGAAAAATGAAAGAAAAAAAGAGGTGCAAGATGGAATTGTCCTTGGGCCCTCCCACCCACCCTTATGTTGTATAAACAGGACATGCACACTTTAACCAACCCATCATTTCAGTGACAGGGTCTGTCATACGACTGTGACTGAAATGACTGGTTGGTTTGGACCCCCACCAAAAAAGAAGCAATTAATCTCTCCTTGCACAAACTGGCTCTACAGAGGCAAGATGTCCACCTCATCATCATCCCCCGATTCATCACCGTGTACATCCCCCTCCTCACAGATTATCAATTCGTCCCCACTGGAATCCACCATCACATTTCCCTGTGTACTTTGTGGAGGCAATTGCTGCTGGTGAATGTCTCCATGGAGGAATTGATTATAATTAATTTTAATGAACATCATCTTCTCCACATTTTCTGGAAGTAACCTCGTACGCCGATTGCTGACAAGGTGAGCGGCGGCACTAAACACTCTTTCGGAGTACACACTTGTGGGAGGGCAACTTAGGTAGAATAAAGCCAGTTTGTGCAACGGCCTCCAAATTGCCTCTTTTTCCTGCCAGTATACGTACGGACTGTCTGACGTGCCTACTTGGATGCGGTCACTCATATAATCCTCCACCATTCTTTCAATGGTGAGAGAATCATATGCAGTGACAGTAGACGACATGTCCGTAATCGTTGTCAGGTCCTTCAGTCCGGACCAGATGTCAGCATCAGCAGTCGTTCCAGACTGCCCTGCATCACCGCCAGCGGGTGGGCTCGGAATTCTGAGCCTTTTCCTCGCACCCCCAGTTGCGGGAGAATGTGAAGGAGGAGATGTTGACAGGTCGCGTTCCGCTTGACTTGACAATTTTCTCACCAGCAGTTCTTTGAACCCCTGCAGACTTGTGTCTGCCGGAAAGAGAGATACAACGTAGGTTTTAAATCTAGGATCGAGCACGGTGGCCAAAATGTAGTGCTCTGATTTCAACAGATTGACCACCCGTGAATCCTTTTTAAGCAAATTAAGGGCTCCATCCACAAGTCCCACATGCCTAGCGGAATCGCTCAGTGTTAGCTCCTCCTTCAATGTCTCCAGCTTCTTCTGCAAAAGCCTGATGAGGGGAATGACCTGACTCAGGCTGGCAGTGTCTGAACTGACTTCACGTGTGGCAAGTTCAAAAGGTTGCAGAACCTTGCACAACGTTGAAATCATTCTCCACTGCGCTTGAGACAGGTGCATTCCACCTCCTATATCGTGCTCAGTTGTATAGGCTTGAATGGCCTTTTGCTGCTCCTCCAACCTCTGAAGCATATAGAGGGTTGAATTCCACCTCGTTACCACTTCTTGCTTCAGATGATGGCAGGGCAGGTTCAGGCGTTTTTGGTGTTGCTCCAGTTTTCTGTACGTGGTGCCTGTACGCCGAAAGTGTCCCGCAATTCTTCTGGCCACCGACAGCATCTCTTGCATGCCCCTCTCGTTTTTTAAATAATTCTGCACCACCAAATTCAAGGTATGTGCAAAACATTGGACGTGCTGGAATTTGCCCATATTTAATGCACACACAATATTGCTGGCGTTGTCCGATGCCACAAATCCACAGGAGAGTCCAATTGGGGTAAGCCATTCTGCGATGATCTTCCTCAGTTGCCGTAAGAGGTTTTTAGCTGTGTGCGTATTCTGGAAACCGGTGATACAAAGCGTAGCCTGCCTAGGAAAGAGTTGGCGTTTGCGAGATGCTGCTACTGGTGCCGCCGCTGCTGTTCTTGCGGCGGGAGTCAATACATCTACCCAGTGGGCTGTCACAGTCATATAGTCCTGAGTCTGCCCTGCTCCACTTGTCCACATGTCTGTGGTTAAGTGGACATTGGGTACAACTGCATTTTTTAGGACACTGGTGAGTCTTTTTCTGAGGTCTGTGTACATTTTAGGTATCGCCTGCCTAGAGAAATGGAACCTAGATGGTATTTGGTACCGGGGACACAGTACCTCAATCAAGTCTATAGTTGGCTCTGCAGTAATGATGGATACCGGAACCACGTTTCTCACCGCCCAGGATGCCAAGGCCTCAGTTATCCGCTTTGCAGCAGGATGACTGCTGTGATATTTCATCTTCCTCGCAAAGGACTGTTGGACAGTCGATTGCTTGGTGGAAGTAGTAAAAGTGGTCTTACGACTTCCCCTCTGGGATGACCATCGACTCCCAGCAGCAACAACAGCAGCGCCAGCAGCAGTAGGCGTTACACTCAAGGATGCATCGGAGGAATCCCAGGCAGGAGAGGACTCGTCAGAATTGCCAGTGACATGGCCTGCAGGACTATTGGCATTCCTGGGGAAGGAGGAAATTGACACTGAGGGAGTTGGTGGGGTGGTTTGTGTGAGCTTGGTTACAAGAGGAAGGGATTTACTGGTCAGTGGACTGCTTCCGCTGTCGCCCAAAGATTTTGAACTTGTCACTGACTTATGATGAATGCGCTGCAGGTGACGTATAAGGGAGGATGTTCCGAGGTGGTTAACGTCCTTACCCCTACTTATTACAGCTTGACAAAGGCAACACACGGCTTGACACCTGTTGTCCGCATTTCTGTTGAAATACTTCCACACCGAAGAGCTGATTTTTTTGGTATTTTCACTAGGCATGTCAATGGCCATATTCCTCCCACGGACAACAGGTGTCTCCCCGGATGCCTGACTTAAACAAACCACCTCACCATCAGAATCCTCCTTGTCAATTTCCTCCCCAGCGCCAGCAACACCCATATCCTCCTCATCCTGGTGTACTTCAACACTGACATCTTCAATCTGACTATCAGGAACTGGACTGCGGGTGCTCCTTCCAGCACTTGCAGGGGGCGTGCAAATGGTGGAAGGCGCATGCTCTTCACGTCCAGTGTTGGGAAGGTCAGGCATCGCAACCGACACAATTGGACTCTCCTTGTGGATTTGTGATTTCGAAGAACGCACAGTTCTTTGCTGTGCTTTTGCCAGCTTAAGTCTTTTCATTTTTCTAGCGAGAGGCTGAGTGCTTCCATCCTCATGTGAAGCTGAACCACTAGCCATGAACATAGGCCAGGGCCTCAGCCGTTCCTTGCCACTCCGTGTGGTAAATGGCATATTGGCAAGTTTACGCTTCTCCTCCGACGATTTTATTTAAGATTTTTGAGTCCTTTTTTTACTGATATTTTGTGTTTTGGATTTTACATGCTCTGTACTATGACATTGGGCATCGGCCTTGGCAGACAACGTTGATGGAATTTCATCATCTCGGCCATGACTAGTGGCAGCAGCTTCAGCACGAGGTGGAAGTGGATCTTGATCTTTCCCTATTTTTGGAACCTCAACATTTTTGTTCTCCATATTTTAATAGGCACAACTAAAAGGCACCTCAGGTAAACAATGGAGATGGATGGATACTAGTATACTTATGGATGACGAGTGACTGACGACACAGAGGTAGCTACAGCCATGGACTACCGTACTGCGTCTGCTAGTATAGAGATGATAATGATATAAAAAAAATATATATATATCACTACTGCAGGTATATATAATATAATGACGGATCTGCTGGACACTGTCAGCAGAATCCTAAACTACTAGTATGAAGAAGATAGAAAAAAAAAAACCACCACAGGTAGGTATACAATTATGGACGAGCACTGACGACACAGAGGTAGCTACAGCCGTGGACTACCGTACTGCGTCTGCTAGTATAGAGATGATAATGATATAAAATATATATATATATCACTACTGCAGGTATATATAATATAATGACGGGCCTGCTGGACACTGTCAGCAGACTCCTAAACTACTAGTATGAAGAAGATAGAAAAAAAAAACCCACCACAGGTAGGTATACAATTATGGACGAGCACTGACGACACAGAGGTAGCCACAGCCGTGGACTACCGTACTGCGTCTGCTAGTATAGAGATGATAATGATATAAAAAATATATATATATCACTACTGCAGGTATATATAATATAATGACGGACCTGCTGGACACTGTCAGCAGACTCCTAAACTACTAGTATGAAGAAGATAGAAAAAAAAACCCCACCACAGGTAGGTATACAATTATGGACGAGCACTGATGACACAGAGGTAGCCACAGCCGTGGAGTACCGTACTGCGTCTGCTAGTATAGAGATGATAATGATATAAAAAATATATATATATCACTACTGCAGGTATATATAATATAATGACGGACCTGCTGGTCACTGTCAGCAGACTCCTAAACTACTAGTATGAAGAAGATAGAAAAAAAAAACCCACCACAGGTAGGTATACAATTATGGACGAGCACTGACGACACAGAGGTAGCCACAGCCGTGGACTACCGTACTGCGTCTGCTAATATAGAGATGATAAAGATATAAAAAATATATATATATCACTACTGCAGGTATATATAATATAATGACGGACCTGCTGGACACTGTCAGCAGACTCCTAAACTACTAGTATGAAGAAGATAGAAAAAAAAACCCCACCACAGGTAGGTATACAATTATGGACGACCACTGACGACACAGAGGTAGCCACAGCCGTGGACTACCGTACTGCGTCTGCTAATATAGAGATGATAATGATATAAAATATATATATATATCACTAC